>NW_026892945.1:0-226296 GCF_033815535.1 Pezoporus flaviventris
TGACACAGCACTAGCTTTCCCTGCTGCTCCTTCTGCCGTGTGAGCAGATGCCACTGTTCATTCTGTGCTGTGTTGCTGCCAGCAGGGAGCAGGCTCTGGACGGATTCTATTCAAATGCTTTTCCTGTATGAGTGTTAGCAGTGAAAGCAACGATGGAGGCACCAATGTAAAGGTGATTGTGTGCTGAACAGGTCCAGCACCAGCTTTCAATCCTGGCTCTTCTGCTGTGGGAGCAGATGCCAAACGTTCGTGCTGTACTCACTGTGCTGCTGGGCAGCTGAGACCACCTGAGAATTTGGATTCAAATGGACTTTTAGGTATGAAACCGAGGAGAGACTGCAATGATGGTGACCCCGTTGCAAAGCTGCTTGTGTGCTGAAGAAGCAGAGCACTAGCTTTCCCTGCTGCTCCTTCTGCCGTGTGAGCAGATGCCACTGTTCATTCTGTGCTGACTGTGTTCCTGCACAGCAGAGAGCAGGCTCTGGACTGATTCCATTCAAATGCTTTTCCTGTATGAATGTGAGCAGTGAAAGCAACGATGGAGGCACCAATGTAAAAGGGATTGTGTGCTGAACAGGTCCAGCACCAGCTTTCAATCCTGGCTCTTCTGCTGTGGGAGCAGAGGCCAAACGTTCGTGCTGTACTAACTGTGCTGCTGGGCAGCTGAGAGACACCACCTGAGAATTTGGATTCAAATGGACTTTTAGGTATGAAACCGAGGAGAGACTGCAATGATGGTGACCCCGTTGCAAAGCTGCTTGTGTGCTGAAGAAGCAGAGCACTAGCTTTCCCTGCTGCTCCTTCTGCCGTGTGAGCAGATGCCACTGTTCATTCTGTGCTGTGTTGCTGCAGCAGGGAGAAGGCTCTGGACGGATTCTATTCAAATGCTTTTCCTGTATGAGTGTTAGCAGTGAAAGCAACGATGGAGGCACCAATGTAAAGGGGATTGTGTGCTGAACAGGTCCAGCACCAGCTTTCAATCCTGGCTCTTCTGCTGTGGGAGCAGAGGCCAAACGTTCGTGCTGTACTCACTGTGCTGCTGGGCAGCTGAGCGACACACCTGAGAATTCGGATTCAAATGGACTTTTAGGTATGAAACCGAGGAGAGACTGCAATGATGGTGACCCCGTTGCAAAGCTGCTTGTGTGCTGAAGAAGCAGAGCACTAGCTTTCCCTGCTGCTCCTTCTGCCGTGTGAGCAGATGCCACTGTTCATTCTGTGCTGACTGTGTTGCTGCGCAGCAGAGAGCAGCCTCTGGACTGATTCCATTCAAATGCTTTTCCTGTAAGAATGTGAGCAGTGAAAGCAACGATGGAGGCACCAATGTAAAGGGGATTGTGTGCTGAACAGGTCCAGCACCAGCTTTCAATCCTGGCTCTTCTGCTGTGGGAGCAGAGGCCAAACGTTCGTGCTGTACTAACTCTGCTGCTGGGCAGCTGAGAGACACCACCTGAGAATTTGGATTCAAATGGACTTTTAGGTAGGAAACCGAGGAGAGACTGCAATGATGGTGACCCCGTTGCAAAGCTGCTTGTGTGCTGAAGAAGCAGAGCACTAGCTTTCCCTGCTGCTCCTTCTGCCGTGTGAGCAGATGCCACTGTTCATTCTGTGCTGACTGTGTTGCTGCGCAGCAGAGAGCAGCCTCTGGACTGATTCCATTCAAATGCTTTTCCTGTATGAATGTGAGCAGTGAAAGCAACGATGGAGGCACCAATGTAAAGGGGATTGTGTGCTGAACAGGTCCAGCACCAGCTTTCAATCCTGGCTCTTCTGCTGTGGGAGCAGAGGCCAAACGTTCGTGCTGTCCTCACTGTGCTGCTGGGCAGCTGAGAGACACCACCTGAGAATTGGGATTCAAATGGACTTTTAGGTATGAAACCAAGGAGAGACTGCAATGATGGTGACCCCGTTGCAAAGCTGCTTGTGTGCTGAAGAAGCAGAGCACTAGCTTTCCCTGCTGCTCCTTCTGCCGTGTGAGCAGATGCCACTGTTCATTCTGTGCTGTGTTGCTGCCAGCAGGGAGCAGGCTCTGGACGGATTCTATTCAAATGCCTTTTCCTGTATGAGTGTTAGCAGTGAAAGCAACGATGGAGGCACCAATGTAAAGGGGATTGTGTGCTGAACAGGTCCAGCACAAGCTTTCAATCCTTGCTCTTCTGCTGTGGGAGCAGATGCCAAACGTTCGTGCTGTACTCACTGTGCTGCTGGGCAGCTGAGACCGCTTGAGAATTTGGATTCAAATGGACTTTTAGGTATGAAACCGAGGAGAGACTGCAATGATGGTGACCCCGTTGCAAAGCTGCTTGTGTGCTGAAGAAGCAGAGCACTAGCTTTCCCTGCTGCTCCTTCTGCCGTGTGAGCATATGCCACTGTTCATTCTGTGCTGACTGTGTTGCTGCGCAGCAGAGAGCAGCCTCTGGACTGATTCCATTCAAATGCTTTTCCTGTATGAAAGTGAGCAGTGAAAGCAACGATGGAGGCACCAATGTAAAGGGGATTGTGTGCTGAACAGGTCCAGCACCAGCTTTCAATCCTGGCTCTTCTGCTGTGGGAGCAGAGGCCAAACGTTCGTGCTGTACTAACTGTGCTGCTGGGCAGCTGAGAGACACCACCTGAGAATTTGGATTCAAATGGACTTTTAGGTATGAAACCGAGGAGAGACTGCAATGATGGTGACCCCGTTGCAAAGCTGCTTGTGTGCTGAAGAAGCAGAGCACTAGCTTTCCCTGCTGGTCCTTCTGCCGTGTGAGCAGATGCCACTGTTCATTCTGTGCTGACTGTGTTTCCTACAGCAGAGAGCAGCCTCTGGACTGATTCCATTCAAATGCTTTTCCTGTATGAATGTGAGCAGTTAAAGCAACGATGGAGGCACCAATGTAAAGGTGATTGTGTGTTGAACAGGTCCAGCACCAGCTTTCAATCCTGGCTCTTCTGCTGTGGGAGCAGATGCCAAACGTTCGTGCTGTACTAACTGTGCTGCTGGGCAGCTGAGAGACACCACCTGAGAATTTGGATTCAAATGGACTTTTAGGTATGAAACCGAGGAGAGACTGCAATGATGGTGACCCCGTTGCAAAGCTTCTTGTGTGCTGAAGAGACACAGCACTAGCTTTCCCTGCTGCTCCTTCTGCCGTGTGAGCAGATGCCACTGTTCATTCTGTGCTGTGTTGCTGCCAGCAGGGAGCAGGCTCTGGACGGATTCTATTCAAATGCTTTTCCTGTATGAGTGTTAGCAGTGAAAGCAACGATGGAGGCACCAATGTAAAGGTGATTGTGTGCTGAACAGGTCCAGCACCAGCTTTCAATCCTGGCTCTTCTGCTGTGGGAGCAGATGCCAAACGTTCGTGCTGTACTCACTGTGCTGCTGGGCAGCTGAGACCACCTGAGAATTTGGATTCAAATGGACTTTTAGGTATGAAACCGAGGAGAGACTGCAATGATGGTGACCCCGTTGCAAAGCTGCTTGTGTGCTGAAGAAGCAGAGCACTAGCTTTCCCTGCTGCTCCTTCTGCCGTGTGAGCAGATGCCACTGTTCATTCTGTGCTGACTGTGTTCCTGCACAGCAGAGAGCAGGCTCTGGACTGATTCCATTCAAATGCTTTTCCTGTATGAATGTGAGCAGTGAAAGCAACGATGGAGGCACCAATGTAAAAGGGATTGTGTGCTGAACAGGTCCAGCACCAGCTTTCAATCCTGGCTCTTCTGCTGTGGGAGCAGAGGCCAAACGTTCGTGCTGTACTAACTGTGCTGCTGGGCAGCTGAGAGACACCACCTGAGAATTTGGATTCAAATGGACTTTTAGGTATGAAACCGAGGAGAGACTGCAATGATGGTGACCCCGTTGCAAAGCTGCTTGTGTGCTGAAGAAGCAGAGCACTAGCTTTCCCTGCTGCTCCTTCTGCCGTGTGAGCAGATGCCACTGTTCATTCTGTGCTGTGTTGCTGACAGCAGAGAGCAGCCTCTGGACTGATTCTATTCAAATGCTTTTCCTGTATGAGTGTTAGCAGTGAAAGCAACGATGGAGGCACCAATGTAAAGGGGATTGTGTGCTGAACAGGTCCAGCACCAGCTTTTAATCCTGGCTCTTCTGCTGTGGGAGCAGAGGCCAAACGTTCGTGCTGTACTCACTGTGCTGCTGGGCAGCTGAGAGACACCACCTGAGAATTTGGATTCAAATGGACTTTTAGGTATGAACCCGAGGAGAGACTGCAATGATGGTGACCCCTTTGCAAAGCTGCTTGTGTGCTGAAGAAGCAGAGCACTAGCTTTCCCTGCTGCTCCTTCTGACGTGTGAGCAGATGCCACTGTTCATTCTGTGCTGACTGTGTTCCTGCACAGCAGAGAGCAGGCTCTGGACTGATTCCATTCAAATGCTTTTCCTGTATGAATGTGAGCAGTGAAAGCAACGATGGAGGCACCAATGTAAAGGGGATTGTGTGCTGAACAGGTCCAGCACCAGCTTTCAATCCTGGCTCTTCTGCTGTGGGAGCAGAGGCCAAACGTTCGTGCTGTACTAACTGTGCTGCTGGGCAGCTGAGAGACACCACCTGAGAATTTGGATTCAAATGGACTTTTAGGTATGAAACCGAGGAGAGACTGCAATGATGGTGTCCCCGTTGCAAAGCTGCTTGTGTGCTGAAGAAGCAGAGCACTAGCTTTCCCTGCTGCTCCTTCTGCCGTGTGAGCATATGCCACTGTTCATTCTGTGCTGACTGTGTTGCTGCGCAGCAGAGAGCAGCCTCTGGACTGATTCCATTCAAATGCTTTTCCTGTATGAAAGTGAGCAGTGAAAGCAACGATGGAGGCACCAATGTAAAGGGGATTGTGTGCTGAACAGGTCCAGCACCAGCTTTCAATCCTGGCTCTTCTGCTGTGGGAGCAGAGGCCAAACGTTCGTGCTGTACTAACTGTGCTGCTGGGCAGCTGAGAGACACCACCTGAGAATTTGGATTCAAATGGACTTTTAGGTATGAAACCGAGGAGAGACTGCAATGATGGTGACCCCGTTGCAAAGCTGCTTGTGTGCTGAAGAAGCAGAGCACTAGCTTTCCCTGCTGGTCCTTCTGCCGTGTGAGCAGATGCCACTGTTCATTCTGTGCTGACTGTGTTTCCTACAGCAGAGAGCAGCCTCTGGACTGATTCCATTCAAATGCTTTTCCTGTATGAATGTGAGCAGTTAAAGCAACGATGGAGGCACCAATGTAAAGGTGATTGTGTGTTGAACAGGTCCAGCACCAGCTTTCAATCCTGGCTCTTCTGCTGTGGGAGCAGATGCCAAACGTTCGTGCTGTACTAACTGTGCTGCTGGGCAGCTGAGAGACACCACCTGAGAATTTGAATTCAAATGGACTTTTAGGTATGAAACCGAGGAGAGACTGCAATGATGGTGACCCCGTTGCAAAGCTTCTTGTGTGCTGAAGAGACACAGCACTAGCTTTCCCTGCTGCTCCTTCTGCCGTGTGAGCAGATGCCACTGTTCATTCTGTGCTGTGTTGCTGCCAGCAGGGAGCAGGCTCTGGACGGATTCTATTCAAATGCTTTTCCTGTATGAGTGTTAGCAGTGAAAGCAACGATGGAGGCACCAATGTAAAGGTGATTGTGTGCTGAACAGGTCCAGCACCAGCTTTCAATCCTGGCTCTTCTGCTGTGGGAGCAGATGCCAAACGTTCGTGCTGTACTCACTGTGCTGCTGGGCAGCTGAGACCACCTGAGAATTTGGATTCAAATGGACTTTTAGGTATGAAACCGAGGAGAGACTGCAATGATGGTGACCCCGTTGCAAAGCTGCTTGTGTGCTGAAGAAGCAGAGCACTAGCTTTCCCTGCTGCTCCTTCTGCCGTGTGAGCAGATGCCACTGTTCATTCTGTGCTGACTGTGTTCCTGCACAGCAGAGAGCAGGCTCTGGACTGATTCCATTCAAATGCTTTTCCTGTATGAATGTGAGCAGTGAAAGCAACGATGGAGGCACCAATGTAAAAGGGATTGTGTGCTGAACAGGTCCAGCACCAGCTTTCAATCCTGGCTCTTCTGCTGTGGGAGCAGAGGCCAAACGTTCGTGCTGTACTAACTGTGCTGCTGGGCAGCTGAGAGACACCACCTGAGAATTTGGATTCAAATGGACTTTTAGGTATGAAACCGAGGAGAGACTGCAATGATGGTGACCCCGTTGCAAAGCTGCTTGTGTGCTGAAGAAGCAGAGCACTAGCTTTCCCTGCTGCTCCTTCTGCCGTGTGAGCAGATGCCACTGTTCATTCTGCGCTGTGTTGCTGCTAGCAGGGAGCAGGCTCTGGACTGATTCTATTCAAATGCTTTTCCTGTATGAGTGTTAGCAGTGAAAGCAACGATGGAGGCACCAATGTAAAGGTGATTGTGTGCTGAACAGGTCCAGCACCAGCTTTCAATCCTGGCTCTTCTGCTGTGGGAGCAGATGCCAAACGTTCGTGCTGTACTCACTGTGCTGCTGGGCAGCTGAGACCACCTGAGAATTTGGATTCAAATGGACTTTTAGGTAGGAAACCGAGGAGAGACTGCAATGATGGTGACCCCGTTGCAAAGCTGCTTGTGTGCTGAAGAAGCAGAGCACTAGCTTTCCCTGCTGCTCCTTCTGCCGTGTGAGCAGATGCCACTGTTCATTCTGTGCTGACTGTGTTCCTGCACAGCAGAGAGCAGGCTCTGGACTGATTCCATTCAAATGCTTTTCCTGTATGAATGTGAGCAGTGAAAGCAACGATGGAGGCACCAATGTAAAGGGGATTGTGTGCTGAACAGGTCCAGCACCAGCTTTCAATCCTGGCTCTTCTGCTGTGCTAGCAGAGGCCAAACGTTCGTGCTGTACTAACTGTGCTGCTGGGCAGCTGAGAGACACCACCTGAGAATTTGGATTCAAATGGACTTTTAGGTATGAAACCGAGGAGAGACTGCAATGATGGTGACCCCGTTGCAAAGCTTCTTGTGTGCTGAAGAGACACAGCACTAGCTTTCCCTGCTGCTCCTTCTGCCGTGTGAGCAGATGCCACTGTTCATTCTGCGCTGTGTTGCTGCTAGCAGAGAGCAGGCTCTGGACTGATTCCATTCAAATGCTTTTCCTGTATGAATGTGAGCAGTGAAAGCAACGATGGAGGCACCAATGTAAAGGGGATTGTGTGCTGAACAGGTCCAGCACCAGCTTTCAATCCTGGCTCTTCTGCTGTGCTAGCAGATTCCAAACGTTCGTGCTGTACTCACTGTGCTGCTGGGCAGCTGAGACCGCTTGAGAATTTGGATTCAAATGGACTTTTAGGTATGAAACCGAGGAGAGACTGCAATGATGGTGACCCCGTTGCAAAGCTGCTTGTGTGCTGAAGAAGCAGAGCACTAGCTTTCCCTGCTGCTCCTTCTGCCGTGTGAGCAGATGCCACTGTTCATTCTGTGCTGACTGTGTTGCTGCGCAGCAGAGAGCAGGCTCTGGACTGATTCTATTCAAATGCTTTTCCTGTACGAGTGTTAGCAGTGAAAGCAACGATGGATGCACCAATGTAAAGGGGATTGTGTGCTGAACAGGTCCAGCACCAGCTTTCAATCCTGGCTCTTCTGCTGTGGGAGCAGATGCCAAACGTTCGTGCTGTACTAACTGTGCTGCTGGGCAGCTGAGAGACACCACCTGAGAATTTGGATTCAAATGGACTTTTAGGTATGAAACCGAGGAGAGACTGCAATGATGGTGACCCCGTTGCAAAGCTTCTTGTGTGCTGAAGAGACACAGCACTAGCTTTCCCTGCTGCTCCTTCTGCCGTGTGAGCAGATGCCCCTGTTCATTCTGTGCTGTGTTGCTGCCAGCAGGGAGCAGGCTCTGGACTGATTCTATTCAAATGCTTTTCCTGTACGAGTGTTAGCAGTGAAAGCAACGATGGATGCACCAATGTAAAGGGGATTGTGTGCTGAACAGGTCCAGCACCAGCTTTCAATCCTTGCTCTTCTGCTGTGGGAGCAGATGCCAAACGTTCGTGCTGTACTCACTGTGCTGCTGGGCAGCTGAGACCGCTTGAGAATTTGGATCCAAATGGACTTTTAGGTATGAAACCGAGGAGAGACTGCAATGATGGTGACCCCGTTGCAAAGCTGCTTGTGTGCTGAAGAGGCCCAGCACTACCTTTCCCTGCTGGTCCTTCTGCCGTGTGAGCAGATGCCCCTGTTCATTCTGTGCTGTGTTGCTGCCAGCAGGGAGCAGGCTCTGGACTGATTCTATTCAAATGCTTTTCCTCTACGAGTTGTAGCAGTGAAAGCAACGATGGATGCACCAATGTAAAGGGGATTGTGTGCTGAACAGGTCCAGCACCAGCTTTCAATCCTTGCTCTTCTGCTGTGGGAGCAGATGCCAAACGTTCGTGCTGTACTCACTGTGCTGCTGGGCAGCTGAGACCACTTGAGAATTTGGATTCAAATGGACTTTTAGGTATGAAGCCGGGGAGGGACTGCAATGATGGTGACCCCGTTGCAAAGCTGCTTGTGTGCTGAAGAAGCCCAGCACTAGCTTTCCCTGCTGCTCCTTCTGCCGTGTGAGCAGATGCCACTGTTCATTCTGTGCTGACTGTGTTGCAGCGCAGCAGAGAGCAGGCTCTGGACTGATTCTATTCAAATGCTTTTCCTGTACGAGTGTTAGCAGTGAAAGCAACGATGGAGGCATCAATGTAAAGGGGATTGTGTGCTGAACAGGTCCAGCACCAGCTTTCAATCCTGGCTCTTCTGCTGTGGGAGCAGAGGCCAAACGTTCGTGCTGTACTAACTGTGCTGCTGGGCAGCTGAGAGACACCACCTGAGAATTTGGATTCAAATGGACTTTTAGGTATGAAACCGAGGAGAGACTGCAATGATGGTGACCCCGTTGCAAAGCTGCTTGTGTGCTGAAGAAGTAGACCACTAGCTTTCCCTGCTGCTCCTTCTGCCGTGTGAGCAGATGCCACTGTTCATTCTGTGCTGACTGTGTTGCTGCGCAGCAGAGAGCAGTCTCTGGACTGATTCCATTCAAATGCTTTTCCTGTATGAAAGTGAGCAGTGAAAGCAACGATGGATGCACCAATGTAAAGGTGATTGTGTGCTGAACAGGTCCAGCACCAGCTTTCAATCCTGGCTCTTCTGCTGTGGGAGCAGAGGCCAAACGTTCGTGCTGTACTAACTGTGCTGCTGGGCAGCTGAGAGACACCACCTGAGAATTTGGATTCAAATGGACTTTTAGGTATGAACCCGAGGAGAGACTGCAATGATGGTGACCCCGTTGCAAAGCTGCTTGTGTGCTGAAGAAGCAGAGCACTAGCTTTCCCTGCTGCTCCTTCTGCCGTGTGAGCAGATGCCACTATTCATTCTGTGCTGTGTTGCTGCCAGCAGGGAGCAGGCTCTGGACGGATTCTATTCAAATGCTTTTCCTGTATGAGTGTTAGCAGTGAAAGCAACGATGGAGGCACCAATGTAAAGGGGATTGTGTGCTGAACAGGTCCAGCACCAGCTTTCAATCCTGGCTCTTCTGCTGTGGGAGCAGAGGACAAACGTTCGTGCTGTACTCACTGTGCTGCTGGGCAGCTGAGACCACCTGAGAATTTGGATTCAAATGGACTTTTAGGTAGGAAACCGAGGAGAGACTGCAATGATGGTGACCCCGTTGCAAAGCTGCTTGTGTGCTGAAGAAGCAGAGCACTAGCTTTCCCTGCTGCTCCTTCTGCCGTGTGAGCAGATGCCACTGTTCATTCTGTGCTGACTGTGTTCCTGCACAGCAGAGAGCAGGCTCTGGACTGATCCCATTCAAATGCTTTTCCTGTATGAATGTGAGCAGTGAAAGCAACGATGGAGGCACCAATGTAAAGGGGATTGTGTGCTGAACAGGTCCAGCACCAGCTTTCAATCCTGGCTCTTCTGCTGTGCTAGCAGAGGCCAAACGTTCGTGCTGTACTCACTGTGCTGCTGGGCAGCTGAGACCGCTTGAGAATTTGGATTCAAATGGACTTTTAGGTATGAAACCGAGGAGAGACTGCAATGATGGTGACCCCGTTGCAAAGCTGCTTGTGTGCTGAAGAAGCAGAGCACTAGCTTTCCCTGCTGCTCCTTCTGCCGTGTGAGCAGATGCCACTGTTCATTCTGTGCTGACTGTGTTGCTGCGCAGCAGAGAGCAGGCTCTGGACTGATTCTATTCAAATGCTTTTCCTGTACGAGTGTTAGCAGTGAAAGCAACGATGGATGCACCAATGTAAAGGGGATTGTGTGCTGAACAGGTCCAGCACCAGCTTTCAATCCTTGCTCTTCTGCTGTGGGAGCAGATGCCAAACGTTCGTGCTGTACTCACTGTGCTGCTGGGCAGCTGAGACCGCTTGAGAATTTGGATCCAAATGGACTTTTAGGTATGAAACCGAGGAGAGACTGCAATGATGGTGACCCCGTTGCAAAGCTTCTTGTGTGCTGAAGAGACACAGCACTAGCTTTCCCTGCTGGTCCTTCTGCCGTGTGAGCAGATGCCCCTGTTCATTCTGCGCTGTGTTGCTGCCAGCAGGGAGCAGGCTCTGGACTGATTCTATTCAAATGCTTTTCCTGTACGAGTGTTAGCAGTGAAAGCAACGATGGATGCACCAATGTAAAGGGGATTGTGTGCTGAACAGGTCCAGCACCAGCTTTCAATCCTGGCTCTTCTGCTGTGGGAGCAGATGCCAAACGTTCGTGCTGTACTCACTGTGCTGCTGGGCAGCTGAGAGACACCACCTGAGAATTTGGATTCAAATGGACTTTTAGGTATGAAACCGAGGAGAGACTGCAATGATGGTGACCCCGTTGCAAAGCTGCTTGTGTGCTGAAGAAGCAGAGCACTAGCTTTCCCTGCTGCTCCTTCTGCCGTGTGAGCAGATGCCACTGTTCATTCTGTGCTGACTGTGTTGCTGCGCAGCAGAGAGCAGCCTCTGGACTGATTCCATTCAAATGCTTTTCCTGTATGAAAGTGAGCAGTGAAAGCAACGATGAATGCACCAATGTAAAAGGGATTGTGTGCTGAACAGGTCCAGCACCAGCTTTCAATCCTGGCTCTTCTGCTGTGGGAGCAGAGGCCAAACGTTCGTGCTGTACTAACTGTGCTGCTGGGCAGCTGAGAGACACCACCTGAGAATTTGGATTCAAATGGACTTTTAGGTAGGAAACCGAGGAGAGACTGCAATGATGGTGACCCCGTTGCAAAGCTGCTTGTGTGCTGAAGAAGCAGAGCACTAGCTTTCCCTGCTGCTCCTTCTGCCGTGTGAGCAGATGCCACTGTTCATTCTGTGCTGACTGTGTTCCTGCACAACAGAGAGCAGGCTCTGGACTGATTCCATTCAAATGCTTTTCCTGTATGAATGTGAGCAGTGAAAGCAACGATGAATGCACCAATGTAAAGGGGATTGTGTGCTGAACAGGTCCAGCACCAGCTTTCAATCCTGGCTCTTCTGCTGTGGGAGCAGAGGCCAAACGTTCGTGCTGTACTAACTGTGCTGCTGGGCAGCTGAGAGACACCACCTGAGAATTTGGATTCAAATGGACTTTTAGGTATGAAACCGAGGAGAGACTGCAATGATGGTGACCCCGTTGCAAAGCTGCTTGTGTGCTGAAGAAGCAGAGCACTAGCTTTCCCTGCTGCTCCTTCTGCCGTGTGAGCAGATGCCACTGTTCATTCTGTGCTGTGTTGCTGACAGCAGGGAGCAGGCTCTGGACGGATTCTATTCAAATGCTTTTCCTGTATGAGTGTTAGCAGTGAAAGCAACGATGGAGGCACCAATGTAAAGGGGATTGTGTGCTGAACAGGTCCAGCACCAGCTTTCAATCCTGGCTCTTTTGCTGTGGGAGCAGATGCCAAACGTTCGTGCTGTACTCACTGTGCTGCTGGGCAGCTGAGAGACACCACCTGAGAATTCGGATTCAAATGGACTTTTAGGTATGAAACCGAGGAGAGACTGCAATGATGGTGACCCCGTTGCAAAGCTGCTTGTGTGCTGAAGAAGCAGAGCACTAGCTTTCCCTGCTGCTCCTTCTGCCGTGTGAGCAGATGCCACTGTTCATTCTGTGCTGACTGTGTTGCTGCGCAGCAGAGAGCAGCCTCTGGACTGATTCCATTCAAATGCTTTTCCTGTATGAATGTGAGCAGTGAAAGCAACGATGGAGGCACCAATGTAAAGGGGATTGTGTGCTGAACAGGTCCAGCACCAGCTTTCAATCCTGGCTCTTCTGCTGTGGGAGCAGAGGCCAAACGTTCGTGCTGTACTAACTGTGCTGCTGGGCAGCTGAGAGACACCACCTGAGAATTTGGATTCAAATGGACTTTTAGGTATGAAACCGAGGAGAGACTGCAATGATGGTGACCCCGTTGCAAAGCTTCTTGTGTGCTGAAGAGACACAGCACTAGCTTTCCCTGCTGCTCCTTCTGCCGTGTGAGCAGATGCCACTGTTCATTCTGTGCTGTGTTGCTGCCAGCAGGGAGCAGGCTCTGGACTGATTCTATTCATATGCTTTTCCTGTATGAGTGTTAGCAGTGAAAGCAACGATGGAGGCACCAATGTAAAGGGGATTGTGTGCTGAACAGGTCCAGCACCAGCTTTCAATCCTGGCTCTTCTGCTGTGGGAGCAGAGGACAAACGTTCGTGCTGTACTCACTGTGCTGCTGGGCAGCTGAGACCACCTGAGAATTTGGATTCAAATGGACTTTTAGGTAGGAAACCGAGGAGAGACTGCAATGATGGTGACCCCGTTGCAAAGCTGCTTGTGTGCTGAAGAAGCAGAGCACTAGCTTTCCCTGCTGCTCCTTCTGCCGTGTGAGCAGATGCCACTGTTCATTCTGTGCTGACTGTGTTCCTGCACAGCAGAGAGCAGGCTCTGGACTGATTCCATTCAAATGCTTTTCCTGTATGAATGTGAGCAGTGAAAGCAACGATAGAGGCACCAATGTAAAGGGGATTGTGTGCTGAACAGGTCCAGCACCAGCTTTCAATCCTGGCTCTTCTGCTGTGCTAGCAGAGGCCAAACGTTCGTGCTGTACTCACTGTGCTGCTGGGCAGCTGAGACCGCTTGAGAATTTGGATTCAAATGGACTTTTAGGTATGAAACCGAGGAGAGACTGCAATGATGGTGACCCCGTTGCAAAGCTGCTTGTGTGCTGAAGAAGCAGAGCACTAGCTTTCCCTGCTGCTCCTTCTGCCGTGTGAGCAGATGCCACTGTTCATTCTGTGCTGACTGTGTTCCTGCACAGCAGAGAGCAGGCTCTGGACTGATTCCATTCAAATGCTTTTCCTGTATGAATGTGAGCAGTGAAAGCAACGATAGAGGCACCAATGTAAAGGGGATTGTGTGCTGAACAGGTCCAGCACCAGCTTTCAATCCTGGCTCTTCTGCTGTGCTAGCAGAGGCCAAACGTTCGTGCTGTACTCACTGTGCTGCTGGGCAGCTGAGACCGCTTGAGAATTTGGATTCAAATGGACTTTTAGGTATGAAACCGAGGAGAGACTGCAATGATGGTGACCCCGTTGCAAAGCTGCTTGTGTGCTGAAGAAGCAGAGCACTAGCTTTCCCTGCTGCTCCTTCTGCCGTGTGAGCAGATGCCCCTGTTCATTCTGTGCTGTGTTGCTGCCAGCAGGGAGCAGGCTCTACTCTGATTCTATTCAAATGCTTTTCCTGTATGAGTGTTAGCAGTGAAAGCAACGATGGATGCACCAATGTAAAGGGGATTGTGTGCTGAACAGGTCCAGCACCAGCTTTCAATCCTGGCTCTTCTGCTGTGGGAGCAGATGCAAAACGTTCGTGCTATACTCACTGTGCTGCTGGGCAGCTGAGCGACACCACCTGAGAATTCGGATTCAAATGGACTTTTAGGTATGAAGCCGAGGAGAGACTGCAATGATGGTGACCCCGTTGCAAAGCTGCTTGTGTGCTGAAGAAGCAGAGCACTAGCTTTCCCTGCTGCTCCTTCTGCCGTGTGAGCAGATGCCACTGTTCATTCTGTACTGACTGTGTTGCTGCGCAGCAGAGAGCAGCCTCTGGACTGATTCCATTCAAATGCTTTTCCTGTATGAATGCGAGCAGTGAAACCAACGATGGAGGCACCAATGTAAAGGGGATTGTGTGCTGAACAGGTCCAGCACCAGCTTTCAATCCTGGCGCTTCTGCTGTGGGAGCAGAGGCCAAACGTTCGTGCTGTACTAACTGTGCTGCTGGGCAGCTGAGAGACACCACCTGAGAATTTGGATTCAAATGGACTTTTAGGTATGAAACCGAGGAGAGACTGCAATGATGGTGACCCCGTTGCAAAGCTGCTTGTGTGCTGAAGAAGCAGAGCACTAGCTTTCCCTGCTGGTCCTTCTGCCGTGTGAGCAGATGCCACTGTTCATTCTGTGCTGTGTTGCTGCCAGCAGGGAGCAGGCTCTGGACTGATTCTATTCAAATGCTTTTCCTGTACGAGTGTTAGCAGTGAAAGCAACGATGGATGCACCAATGTAAAGGGGATTGTGTGCTGAACAGGTCCAGCACCAGCTTTCAATCCTTGCTCTTTTTCTGTGGGAGCAGATGCCAAACGATCGTGCTGTACTCACTGTGCTGCTGGGCAGCTGAGACCACTTGAGAATTTGGATTCAAATGGACTTTTAGGTATGAAGCCGGGGAGGGACTGCAATGATGGTGACCCCGTTGCAAAGCTGCTTGTGTGCTGAAGAAGCCCAGCACTAGCTTTCCCTGCTGCTCCTTCTGCCGTGTGAGCAGATGCCACTGTTCATTCTGTGCTGACTGTGTTGCAGCGCAGCAGAGAGCAGCCTCTGGACTGATTCTATTCAAATGCTTTTCCTGTATGAAAGTGAGCAGTGAAAGCAACGATGGAGGCACCAATGTAAAGGGGATTGTGTGCTGAACAGGTCCAGCACCAGCTTTCAATCCTGGCTCTTCTGCTGTGGGAGCAGATGCCAAACGTTCGTGCTGTACTCACTGTGCTGCTGGGCAGCTGAGAGACACCACCTGAGAATTTGGATTCAAATGGACTTTTAGGTAGGAAACCGAGGAGAGACTGCAATGATGGTGACCCCGTTGCAAAGCTGCTTGTGTGCTGAAGAAGCAGAGCACTAGCTTTCCCTGCTGCTCCTTCTGCCGTGTGAGCAGATGCCACTGTTCATTCTGTGCTGACTGTGTTGCTGCACAGCAGAGAGCAGGCTCTGGACTGATTCCATTCAAATGCTTTTCCTGTATGAATGTGAGCAGTGAAAGCAACGATGGAGGCACCAATGTAAAGGGGATTGTGTGCTGAACAGGTCCAGCACCAGCTTTCAATCCTGGCTCTTCTGCTGTGGGAGCAGAGGCCAAACGTTCGTGCTGTACTAACTGTGCTGCTGGGCAGCTGAGAGACACCACCTGAGAATTTGGATTCAAATGGACTTTTAGGTATGAAACCGAGGAGAGACTGCAATGATGGTGACCCCGTTGCAAAGCTGCTTGTGTGCTGAAGAAGCAGAGCACTAGCTTTCCCTGCTGCTCCTTCTGCCGTGTGAGCAGATGCCACTGTTCATTCTGTGCTGTGTTGCTGCCAGCAGGGAGCAGGCTCTGGACGGATTCTATTCAAATGCTTTTCCTGTATGAGTGTTAGCAGTGAAAGCAACGATGGAGGCACCAATGTAAAGGTGATTGTGTGCTGAACAGGTCCAGCACCAGCTTTCAATCCTGGCTCTTCTGCTGTGCTAGCAGAGGCCAAACGTTCGTGCTGTACTCACTGTGCTGCTGGGCAGCTGAGACCGCTTGAGAATTTGGATTCAAATGGACTTTTAGGTATGAAACCGAGGAGAGACTGCAATGATGGTGACCCCGTTGCAAAGCTGCTTGTGTGCTGAAGAAGCAGAGCACTAGCTTTCCCTGCTGCTCCTTCTGCCGTGTGAGCAGATGCCCCTGTTCATTCTGTGCTGTGTTGCTGCCAGCAGGGAGCAGGCTCTACTCTGATTCTATTCAAATGCTTTTCCTGTATGAGTGTTAGCAGTGAAAGCAACGATGGAGGCACCAATGTAAAGGGGATTGTGTGCTGAACAGGTCCAGCACCAGCTTTCAATCCTGGCTCTTCTGCTGTGGGAGCAGATGCAAAACGTTCGTGCTATACTCACTGTGCTGCTGGGCAGCTGAGCGACACCACCTGAGAATTCGGATTCAAATGGACTTTTAGGTATGAAGCCGAGGAGAGACTGCAATGATGGTGACCCCGTTGCAAAGCTGCTTGTGTGCTGAAGAAGCAGAGCACTAGCTTTCCCTGCTGCTCCTTCTGCCGTGTGAGCAGATGCCACTGTTCATTCTGTACTGACTGTGTTGCTGCGCAGCAGAGAGCAGCCTCTGGACTGATTCCATTCAAATGCTTTTCCTGTATGAATGCGAGCAGTGAAACCAACGATGGAGGCACCAATGTAAAGGGGATTGTGTGCTGAACAGGTCCAGCACCAGCTTTCAATCCTGGCGCTTCTGCTGTGGGAGCAGAGGCCAAACGTTCGTGCTGTACTCACTGTGCTGCTGGGCAGCTGAGACCGCTTGAGAATTTGGATTCAAATGGACTTTTAGGTATGAAGCCGAGGAGAGACTGCAATGATGGTGACCCCGTTGCAAAGCTGCTTGTGTGCTGAAGAAGCAGAGCACTAGCTTTCCCTGCTGCTCCTTCTGCCGTGTGAGCAGATGCCACTGTTCATTCTGTGCTGACTGTGTTGCTGCGCAGCAGAGAGCAGTCTCTGGACTGATTCTATTCAAATGCTTTTCCTGTACGAGTGTTAGCAGTGAAAGCAACGATGGATGCACCAATGTAAAGGAGATTGTGTGCTGAACAGGTCCAGCACCAGCTTTCAATCCTGGCTCTTCTGCTGTGGGAGCAGAGGCCAAACGTTTGTGCTGTACTCACTGTACTGCTGGGCAGCTGAGAGACACCACCTGAGAATTTGGATTCAAATGGACTTTTAGGTATGAAACCGAGGAGAGACTGCAATGATGGTGACCCCGTTGCAAAGCTGCTTGTGTGCTGAAGAAGCAGAGCACTAGCTTTCCCTGCTGCTCCTTCTGCCGTGTGAGCAGATGCCACTGTTCATTCTGTGCTGACTGTGTTGCTGCGCAGCAGAGAGCAGGCTCTGGACTGATTCCATTCAAATGCTTTTCCTGTATTAAAGTGAGCAGTGAAAGCAACGATGGAGGCACCAATGTAAAGGGGATTGTGTGCTGAACAGGTCCAGCACCAGCTTTCAATCCTGGCTCTTCTGCTGTGGGAGCAGAGGCCAAACGTTCGTGCTGTACTCACTGTGCTGCTGGGCAGCTGAGACCGCTTGAGAATTTGGATTCAAATGGACTTTTAGGTATGAAACCGAGGAGAGACTGCAATGATGGTGACCCCGTTGCAAAGCTGCTTGTGTGCTGAAGAAGCAGAGCACTAGCTTTCCCTGCTGCTCCTTCTGCCGTGTGAGCAGATGCCACTGTTCATTCTGTGCTGTGTTGCTGCCAGCAGGGAGCAGGCTCTGGACTGATTCTATTCAAATGCTTTTCCTGTACGAGTGTTAGCAGTGAAAGCAACGATGGAGGCACCAATGTAAAGGTGATTGTGTGCTGAACAGGTCCAGCACCAGCTTTCAATCCTGGCTCTTCTGCTGTGGGAGCAGATGCCAAACGTTCGTGCTGTACTCATTGTGCTGCTGGGCAGCTGAGACCACCTGAGAATTTGTATTCAAATGGACTTTTAGGTATGAAACCGAGGAGAGACTGCAATGATGGTGACCCCGTTGCAAAGCTGCTTGTGTGCTGAAGAAGCAGAGCACTAGCTTTCCCTGCTGCTCCTTCTGCCGTGTGAGCAGATGCCACTGTTCATTCTGTGCTGACTGTGTTGCTGCGCAGCAGAGAGCAGCCTCTGAACTGATTCCATTCAAATGCTTTTCCTGTATGAAAGTGAGCAGTGAAAGCAACGATGAATGCACCAATGTAAAAGGGATTGTGTGCTGAACAGGTCCAGCACCAGCTTTCAATCCTGGCTCTTCTGCTGTGGGAGCAGAGGCCAAACGTTCGTGCTGTACTCACTGTGCTGCTGGGCAGCTGAGAGACACCACCTGAGAATTTGGATTCAAATGGACTTTTAGGTATGAAACCGAGGAGAGACTGCAATGATGGTGACCCCGTTGCAAAGCTGCTTGTGTGCTGAAGAAGCAGAGCACTAGCTTTCCCTGCTGCTCCTTCTGCCGTGTGAGCAGATGCCCCTGTTCATTCTGTGCTGTGTTGCTGCCAGCAGGGAGCAGGCTCTACTCTGATTCTATTCAAATGCTTTTCCTGTATGAGTGTTAGCAGTGAAAGCAACGATGGAGGCACCAATGTAAAGGGGATTGTGTGCTGAACAGGTCCAGCACCAGCTTTCAATCCTGGCTCTTCTGCTGTGGGAGCAGAGGCCAAACGTTCCTGCTGTACTAACTGTGCTGCTGGGCAGCTGAGAGACACCACCTGAGAATTTGGATTCAAATGGACTTTTAGGTATGAAACCGAGGAGAGACTGCAATGATGGTGACCCCGTTGCAAAGCTGCTTGTGTGCTGAAGAAGCAGAGCACTAGCTTTCCCTGCTGCTCCTTCTGCCGTGTGAGCAGATGCCACTGTTCATTCTGTGCTGACTGTGTTGCTGCGCAGCAGAGAGCAGCCTCTGGACTGATTCCATTCAAATGCTTTTCCTGAATGAAAGTGAGCAGTGAAAGCAACGATGGAGGCACCAATGTAAAGGGGATTGTGTGCTGAACAGGTCCAGCACCAGCTTTCAATCCTGGCTCTTCTGCTGTGGGAGCAGAGGCCAAACGTTTGTGCTGTACTCACTGTACTGCTGGGCAGCTGAGAGACACCACCTGAGAATTTGGATTCAAATGGACTTTTAGGTATGAAACCGAGGAGAGACTGCAATGATGGTGACCCCGTTGCAAAGCTGCTTGTGTGCTGAAGAAGCAGAGCACTAGCTTTCCCTGCTGCTCCTTCTGCCGTGTGAGCAGATGCCACTGTTCATTCTGTGCTGTGTTGCTGCCAGCAGGGAGCAGGCTCTGGACGGATTCTATTCAAATGCTTTTCCTGTATGAGTGTTAGCAGTGAAAGCAACGATGGAGGCACCAATGTAAAGGTGATTGTGTGCTGAACAGGTCCAGCACCAGCTTTCAATCCTGGCTCTTCTGCTGTGGGAGCAGAGGCCAAACGTTCGTGCTGTACTCACTGTGCTGCTGGGCAGCTGGGCGACACCACCTGAGAATTCGGATTCAAATGGACTTTTAGGTATGAAGCCAAGGAGAGACTGCAATGATGGTGACCCCGTTGCAAAGCTGCTTGTGTGCTGAAGAAGCAGAGCACTAGCTTTCCCTGCTGCTCCTTCTGCCGTGTGAGCAGATGCCACTGTTCATTCTGTGCTGTGTTGCTGCCAGCAGGGAGCAGGCTCTGGACTGATTCTATTCAAATGCTTTTCCTGTACGAGTGTTAGCAGTGAAAGCAACGATGGAGGCACCAATGTAAAGGTGATTGTGTGCTGAACAGGTCCAGCACCAGCTTTCAATCCTGGCTCTTCTGCTGTGGGAGCAGATGCCAAACGTTCGTGCTGTACTAACTGTGCTGCTGGGCAGCTGAGACCGCTTGAGAATTTGGATTCAAATGGACTTTTAGGTATGAAACCGAGGAGAGACTGCAATGATGGTGACCCCGTTGCAAAGCTGCTTGTGTGCTGAAGAAGCAGAGCACTAGCTTTCCCTGCTGCTCCTTCTGCCGTGTGAGCAGATGCCACTGTTCATTCTGTGCTGACTGTGTTGCTGCGCAGCAGAGAGCAGGCTCTGGACTGATTCCATTCAAATGCTTTTCCTGAATGAAAGTGAGCAGTGAAAGCAACGATGGAGGCACCAATGTAAAGGGGATTGTGTGCTGAACAGGTCCAGCACCAGCTTTCAGTCCTGGCTCTTCTGCTGTGGGAGCAGATGCCAAACGTTCGTGCTGTACTCACTGTGCTGCTGGGCAGCTGAGAGACACCGCTTGAGAATTTGGATTCAAATGGACTTTTAGGTATGAAACCGAGGAGAGACGGCAATGATGGTGACCCCGTTGCAAAGCTGCTTGTGTGCTGAAGAAGCAGAGCACTAGCTTTCCCTGCTGCTCCTTCTGCCGTGTGAGCAGATGCCACTGTTCATTCTGTGCTGACTGTGTTGCTGCGCAGCAGAGAGCAGGCTCTGGACTGATTCCATTCAAATGCTTTTCCTGAATGAAAGTGAGCAGTGAAAGCAACGATGGAGGCACCAATGTAAAGGGGATTGTGTGCTGAACAGGTCCAGCACCAGCCTTCAATCCTGGCTCTTCTGCTGTGGGAGCAGATGCCAAACGTTCGTGCAGTACTCACTGTGCTCCTGGGCAGCTGAGACCGCTTGAGAATTTGGATTCAAATGGACTTTTAGGTATGAAACCGAGGAGAGACTGCAATGATGGTGACCCCGTTGCAAAGCTGCTTGTGTGCTGAAGAAGCAGAGCACTAGCTTTCCCTGCTGCTCCTTCTGCCGTGTGAGCAGATGCCACTGTTCATTCTGTGCTGACTGTGTTGCTGCGCAGCAGAGAGCAGGCTCTGGACTGATTCCATTCAAATGCTTTTCCTGAATGAAAGTGAGCAGTGAAAGCAACGATGGAGGCACCAATGTAAAGGGGATTGTGTGCTGAACAGGTCCAGCACCAGCTTTCAGTCCTGGCTCTTCTGCTGTGGGAGCAGATGCCAAACGTTCGTGCTGTACTCACTGTGCTGCTGGGCAGCTGAGAGACACCACCTGAGAATTTGGATTCAAATGGACTTTTAGGTATGAAACCGAGGAGAGACTGCAATGATGGTGACCCCGTTGCAAAGCTGCTTGTGTGCTGAAGAAGCAGAGCACTAGCTTTCCCTGCTGCTCCTTCTGCCGTGTGAGCAGATGCCACTGTTCGTTCTGTGCTGTGTTGCTGCCAGCAGGGAGCAGGCTCTGGAGGGATTCTATTCAAATGCTTTTCCTGTATGAGTGTTAGCAGTTAAAGCAACGATGGAGGCACCAATGTAAAGGGGATTGTGTGCTGAACAGGTCCAGCACCAGCTTTCAATCCTGGCTCTTCTGCTGTGGGAGCAGAGGCCAAACGTTCGTGCTGTACTCACTGTGCTGCTGGGCAGCTGAGCGACACCACCTGAGAATTTGGATTCAAATGGACTTTTAGGTATGAAACCGAGGAGAGACTGCAATGATGGTGACCCCGTTGCAAAGCTGCTTGTGTGCTGAAGAAGCAGAGCACTAGCTTTCCCTGCTGCTCCTTCTGCCGTGTGAGCAGATGCCACTGTTCATTCTGTGCTGACTGTGTTGTTGCGCAGCAGAGAGCAGGCTCTGGACTGATTCCATTCAAATGCTTTTCCTGAATGAAAGTAGAGCAGTGAAAGCAACGATGGAGGCACCAATGTAAAGGGGATTGTGTGCTGAACAGGTCCAGCACCAGCTTTCAATCCTGGCTCTTCTGCTGTGGGAGCAGATGCCAAACGTTCGTGCTGTACTCACTGTGCTGCTGGGCAGCTGAGCGACACCACCTGAGAATTCGGATTCAAATGGACTTTTAGGTATGAAGCCGAGGAGAGACTGCAATGATGGTGACCCCGTTGCAAAGCTGCTTGTGTGCTGAAGAAGCAGAGCACTAGCTTTCCCTGCTGCTCCTTCTGCCGTGTGAGCAGATGCCACTGTTCATTCTGTGCTGACTGTGTTGTTGCGCAGCAGAGAGCAGCCTCTGGACTGATTCCATTCAAATGCTTTTCCTGTATGAATGTGAGCAGTGAAAGCAACGATGGAGGCACCAATGTAAATGTGATTGTGTGCTGAACAGGTCCAGCACCAGCTTTCAATCCTGGCTCTTCTGCTGTGGGAGCAGAGGCCAAACATTCGTGCTGTACTAACTGTGCTGCTGGGCAGCCGAGAGACACCACCTGAGAATTTGGATTCAAATGGACTTTTAGGTATGAAACCGAGGAGAGACTGCAATGATGGTGACCCCGTTGCAAAGCTGCTTGTGTGCTGAAGAGACACAGCACTAGCTTTCCCTGCTGCTCCTTCTGCCGTGTGAGCAGATGCCCCTGTTCATTCTGTGCTGTGTTGCTGCCAGCAGGGAGCAGGCTCTGGACTGATTCCATTCAAATGCTTTTCCTGTATGAAAGTGAGCAGTGAAAGCAACGATGGATGCACCAATGTAAAGGGGATTGTGTGCTGAACAGGTCCAGCACCAGCTTTCAATCCTTGCTCTTCTGCTGTGGGAGCAGATGCCAAACGTTCGTGCAGTACTCACTGCTGCTGGGCAGCTGAGACCGCTTGAGAATTTGGATTCAAATGGACTTTTAGGTATGAAAGCGAGGAGAGACTGCAATGATGGTGACCCCGTTGCAAAGCTGCTTGTGTGCTGAAGAAGCAGAGCACTAGCTTTCCCTGCTGCTCCTTCTGCCGTGTGAGCAGATGCCACTGTTCATTCTTTGCTGACTGTATTCCTGCGCAGCAGAGAGCAGCCTCTGGACTGATTCCATTCAAATGCTTTTCCTGTATGAATGTGAGCAGTGAAAGCAACGATGGAGGCACCAATGTAAAGGGGATTGTGTGCTGAACAGGTCCAGCACCAGCTTTCAATCCTTGCTCTTCTGCTGTGGGAGCAGAGGCCAAACGTTCGTGCAGTACTCACTGTGCTGCTGGGCAGCTGAGACCGCTTGAGAATTTGGATTCAAATGGACTTTTAGGTATGAAACCGAGGAGAGACTGCAATGATGGTGACCCCGTTGCAAAGCTGCTTGTGTGCTGAAGAAGCAGAGCACTAGCTTTCCCTGCTGCTCCTTCTGCCGTGTGAGCAGATGCCACTGTTCATTCTCTGCTGACTGTGTTGCTGCGCAGCAGAGAGCAGGCTCTGGACTGATTCCATTCAAATGCTTTTCCTGAATGAAAGTGAGCAGTGAAAGCAACGATGGAGGCACCAATGTAAAGGGGATTGTGTGCTGAACAGGTCCAGCACCAGCTTTCAATCCTGGCTCTTCTGCTGTGGGAGCAGAGGCCAAACGTTCGTGCTGTACTCACTGTACTGCTGGGCAGCAGAGAGACACCACCTGAGAATTTGGATTCAAATGGACTTTTAGGTATGAAACCGAGGAGAGACTGCAATGATGGTGACCCCGTTGCAAAGCTGCTTGTGTGCTGAAGAAGCAGAGCACTAGCTTTCCCTGCTGCTCCTTCTGCCGTGTGAGCAGATGCTACTGTTCATTCTGTGCTGACTGTGTTGCTGCGCAGCAGAGAGCAGCCTCTGGACTGATTCCATTCAAATGCTTTTCCTGTATGAAAGTGAGCAGTGAAAGCAACGATGAATGCACCAATGTAAAAGGGATTGTGTGCTGAACAGGTCCAGCACCAGCTTTCAATCCTGGCTCTTCTGCTGTGGGAGCAGAGGCCAAACGTTCCTGCTGTACTAACTGTGCTGCTGGCAGCTGAGAGACACCACCTGAGAATTTGGATTCAAATGGACTTTTAGGTATGAAACCGAGGAGAGACTGCAATGATGGTGACCCCGTTGCAAAGCTGCTTGTGTGCTGAAGAAGCAGAGCACTAGCTTTCCCTGCTGCTCCTTCTGCCGTGTGAGCAGATGCCACTGTTCATTCTGTGCTGACTGTGTTGCTGCGCAGCAGAGAGCAGGCTCTGGACTGATTCCATTCAAATGCTTTTCCTGTATGAAAGTGAGCAGTGAAAGCAACGATGGAGGCACCAATGTAAAAGGGATTGTGTGCTGAACAGGTCCAGCACCAGCTTTCAATCCTGGCTCTTCTGCTGTGGGAGCAGAGGCCAAACGTTCGTGCTGTACTAACTGTGCTGCTGGGCAGCTGAGAGACACCACCTGAGAATTTGGATTCAAATGGACTTTTAGGTAGGAAACCGAGGAGAGACTGCAATGATGGTGACCCCGTTGCAAAGCTGCTTGTGTGCTGAAGAAGCAGAGCACTAGCTTTCCCTGCTGGTCCTTCTGCCGTGTGAGCAGATGCCACTGTTCGTTCTGTGCTGTGTTGCTGCCAGCAGGGAGCAGGCTCTGGAGGGATTCTATTCAAATGCTTTTCCTGTATGAGTGTTAGCAGTTAAAGCAACGATGGAGGCACCAATGTAAAGGGGATTGTGTGCTGAACAGGTCCAGCACCAGCTTTCAATCCTGGCTCTTCTGCTGTGGGAGCAGAGGCCAAACGTTCGTGCTGTACTCACTGTGCTGCTGGGCAGCTGAGCGACACCACCTGAGAATTCGGATTCAAATGGACTTTTAGGTATGAAGCCGAGGAGAGACTGCAATGATGGTGACCCCGTTGCAAAGCTGCTTGTGTGCTGAAGAAGCAGAGCACTAGCTTTCCCTGCTGCTCCTTCTGCCGTGTGAGCAGATGCCACTGTTCATTCTGTGCTGTGTTGCTGCCAGCAGGGAGCAGGCTCTGGACTGATTCTATTCAAATGCTTTTCCAGTATGAGTGTTAGCAGTGAAAGCAACGATAGAGGCACCAATGTAAAGGTGATTGTGTGCTGAACAGGTCCAGCACCAGCTTTCAATCCTGGCTCTTCTGCTGTGGGAGCAGAGGCCAAACGTTCGTGCTGTACTCACTGTGCTGCTGGGCAGCTGAGCGACACCACCTGAGATTTCGGATTCAAATGGACTTTTAGGTATGAAGCCGAGGAGAGACTGCAATGATGGTGACCCCGTTGCAAAGCTGCTTGTGTGCTGAAGAAGCAGAGCACTAGCTTTCCCTGCTGCTCCTTCTGCCGTGTGAGCAGATGCCACTGTTCAGTCGGTGCTGACTGTGTTGCTGCGCAGCAGAGAGCAGCCTCTGGACTGATTCCATTCAAATGCTTTTCCTGTATGAAAGTGAGCAGTGAAAGCAACGATGGAGGCACCAATGTAAAGGTGATTGTGTGCTGAACAGGTCCAGCACCAGCTTTCAATCCTGGCTCTTCTGCTGTGGGAGCAGATGCCAAACGTTCGTGCTGTACTAACTGTGCTGCTGGGCAGCTGAGAGACACCACCTGAGAATTTGGATTCAAATGGACTTTTAGGTATGAACCCGAGGAGAGACTGCAATGATGGTGACCCCTTTGCAAAGCGGCTTGTGTGCTGAAGAAGCACAGCACTTGCTTTCCCTGCTGCTCCTTCTGCCGTGTGAGCAGATGCCACTGTTCATTCTGTGCTGACTGTGTTCCTGCGCAGCATAGAGCAGGCCCTGGACTGATTCCATTCAAATGCTTTTCCTGTATGAATGTGAGCAGTGAAAGCAACGATGGAGGCACCAATGTAAAGGTGATTGTGTGCTGAACAGGTCCAGCACCAGCTTTCAATCCTGGCTCTTCTGCTGTGGGAGCAGATGCCAAACGTTCGTGCAGTACTCACTGTGCTGCTGGGCAGCTGAGACCGCTTGAGAATTTGGATTCAAATGGACTTTTAGGTATGAAACCGAGGAGAGACTGCAATGATGGTGACCCCGTTGCAAAGCTGCTTGTGTGCTGAAGAAGCAGAGCACTAGCTTTCCCTGCTGCTCCTTCTGCCGTGTGAGCAGATGCCACTGTTCATTCTGTGCTGACTGTGTTGTTGCGCAGCAGAGAGCAGGCTCTGGACTGATTCCATTCAAATGCTTTTCCTGAATGAAAGTGAGCAGTGAAAGCAACGATGGAGGCACCAATGTAAAGGGGATTGTGTGCTGAACAGGTCCAGCACCAGCTTTCAATCCTGGCTCTTCTGCTGTGGGAGCAGATGCCAAACGTTCGTGCTGTACTCACTGTGCTGCTGGGCAGCTGAGCGACACCACCTGAGAATTCGGATTCAAATGGACTTTTAGGTATGAAGCCGAGGAGAGACTGCAATGATGGTGACCCCGTTGCAAAGCTGCTTGTGTGCTGAAGAAGCAGAGCACTAGCTTTCCCTGCTGCTCCTTCTGCCGTGTGAGCAGATGCCACTGTTCATTCTGTGCTGACTGTGTTGTTGCGCAGCAGAGAGCAGCCTCTGGACTGATTCCATTCAAATGCTTTTCCTGTATGAATGTGAGCAGTGAAAGCAACGATGGAGGCACCAATGTAAATGTGATTGTGTGCTGAACAGGTCCAGCACCAGCTTTCAATCCTGGCTCTTCTGCTGTGGGAGCAGAGGCCAAACATTCGTGCTGTACTAACTGTGCTGCTGGGCAGCCGAGAGACACCACCTGAGAATTTGGATTCAAATGGACTTTTAGGTATGAAACCGAGGAGAGACTGCAATGATGGTGACCCCGTTGCAAAGCTGCTTGTGTGCTGAAGAGACACAGCACTAGCTTTCCCTGCTGCTCCTTCTGCCGTGTGAGCAGATGCCCCTGTTCATTCTGTGCTGTGTTGCTGCCAGCAGGCAGCAGGCTCTGGACTGATTCCATTCAAATGCTTTTCCTGTATGAAAGTGAGCAGTGAAAGCAACGATGGATGCACCAATGTAAAGGGGATTGTGTGCTGAACAGGTCCAGCACCAGCTTTCAATCCTTGCTCTTCTGCTGTGGGAGCAGATGCCAAACGTTCGTGCAGTACTCACTGTGCTGCTGGGCAGCTGAGACCGCTTGAGAATTTGGATTCAAATGGACTTTTAGGTATGAAAGCGAGGAGAGACTGCAATGATGGTGACCCCGTTGCAAAGCTGCTTGTGTGCTGAAGAAGCAGAGCACTAGCTTTCCCTGCTGCTCCTTCTGCCGTGTGAGCAGATGCCACTGTTCATTCTTTGCTGACTGTATTCCTGCGCAGCAGAGAGCAGCCTCTGGACTGATTCCATTCAAATGCTTTTCCTGTATGAATGTGAGCAGTGAAAGCAACGATGGAGGCACCAATGTAAAGGGGATTGTGTGCTGAACAGGTCCAGCACCAGCTTTCAATCCTTGCTCTTCTGCTGTGGGAGCAGAGGCCAAACGTTCGTGCAGTACTCACTGTGCTGCTGGGCAGCTGAGACCGCTTGAGAATTTGGATTCAAATGGACTTTTAGGTATGAAACCGAGGAGAGACTGCAATGATGGTGACCCCGTTGCAAAGCTGCTTGTGTGCTGAAGAAGCAGAGCACTAGCTTTCCCTGCTGCTCCTTCTGCCGTGTGAGCAGATGCCACTGTTCATTCTCTGCTGACTGTGTTGCTGCGCAGCAGAGAGCAGGCTCTGGACTGATTCCATTCAAATGCTTTTCCTGAATGAAAGTGAGCAGTGAAAGCAACGATGGAGGCACCAATGTAAAGGGGATTGTGTGCTGAACAGGTCCAGCACCAGCTTTCAATCCTGGCTCTTCTGCTGTGGGAGCAGAGGCCAAACGTTCGTGCTGTACTCACTGTGCTGCTGGGCAGCAGAGAGACACCACCTGAGAATTTGGATTCAAATGGACTTTTAGGTATGAAACCGAGGAGAGACTGCAATGATGGTGACCCCGTTGCAAAGCTGCTTGTGTGCTGAAGAAGCAGAGCACTAGCTTTCCCTGCTGCTCCTTCTGCCGTGTGAGCAGATGCTACTGTTCATTCTGTGCTGACTGTGTTGCTGCGCAGCAGAGAGCAGCCTCTGGACTGATTCCATTCAAATGCTTTTCCTGTATGAAAGTGAGCAGTGAAAGCAACGATGAATGCACCAATGTAAAAGGGATTGTGTGCTGAACAGGTCCAGCACCAGCTTTCAATCCTGGCTCTTCTGCTGTGGGAGCAGAGGCCAAACGTTCGTGCTGTACTAACTGTGCTGCTGGGCAGCTGAGAGACACCACCTGAGAATTTGGATTCAAATGGACTTTTAGGTATGAAACCGAGGAGAGACTGCAATGATGGTGACCCCGTTGCAAAGCTGCTTGTGTGCTGAAGAAGCAGAGCACTAGCTTTCCCTGCTGCTCCTTCTGCCGTGTGAGCAGATGCCACTGTTCATTCTGTGCTGACTGTGTTGCTGCGCAGCAGAGAGCAGGCTCTGGACTGATTCCATTCAAATGCTTTTCCTGTATGAAAGTGAGCAGTGAAAGCAACGATGGAGTCACCAATGTAAAAGGGATTGTGTGCTGAACAGGTCCAGCACCAGCTTTCAATCCTGGCTCTTCTGCTGTGGGAGCAGAGGCCAAACGTTCGTGCTGTACTAACTGTGCTGCTGGGCAGCTGAGAGACACCACCTGAGAATTTGGATTCAAATGGACTTTTAGGTAGGAAACCGAGGAGAGACTGCAATGATGGTGACCCCGTTGCAAAGCTGCTTGTGTGCTGAAGAAGCAGAGCACTTGCTTTCCCTGCTGCTCCTTCTGCCGTGTGAGCAGATGCCACTGTTCATTCTGTGCTGACTGTGTTCCTGCGCAGCATAGAGCAGGCCCTGGACTGATTCCATTCAAATGCTTTTCCTGTATGAATGTGAGCAGTGAAAGCAACGATGGAGGCACCAATGTAAAGGTGATTGTGTGCTGAACAGGTCCAGCACCAGCTTTCAATCCTGGCTCTTCTGCTGTGGGAGCAGATGCCAAACGTTCGTGCAGTACTCACTGTGCTGCTGGGCAGCTGAGACCGCTTGAGAATTTGGATTCAAATGGACTTTTAGGTATGAAACCGAGGAGAGACTGCAATGATGGTGACCCCGTTGCAAAGCTGCTTGTGTGCTGAAGAAGCAGAGCACTAGCTTTCCCTGCTGCTCCTTCTGCCGTGTGAGCAGATGCCACTGTTCATTCTGTGCTGACTGTGTTGTTGCGCAGCAGAGAGCAGGCTCTGGACTGATTCCATTCAAATGCTTTTCCTGAATGAAAGTGAGCAGTGAAAGCAACGATGGAGGCACCAATGTAAAGGGGATTGTGTGCTGAACAGGTCCAGCACCAGCTTTCAATCCTGGCTCTTCTGCTGTGGGAGCAGATGCCAAACGTTCGTGCTGTACTCACTGTGCTGCTGGGCAGCTGAGCGACACCACCTGAGAATTCGGATTCAAATGGACTTTTAGGTATGAAGCCGAGGAGAGACTGCAATGATGGTGACCCCGTTGCAAAGCTGCTTGTGTGCTGAAGAAGCAGAGCACTAGCTTTCCCTGCTGCTCCTTCTGCCGTGTGAGCAGATGCCACTGTTCATTCTGTGCTGACTGTGTTGTTGCGCAGCAGAGAGCAGCCTCTGGACTGATTCCATTCAAATGCTTTTCCTGTATGAATGTGAGCAGTGAAAGCAACGATGGAGGCACCAATGTAAATGTGATTGTGTGCTGAACAGGTCCAGCACCAGCTTTCAATCCTGGCTCTTCTGCTGTGGGAGCAGAGGCCAAACATTCGTGCTGTACTAACTGTGCTGCTGGGCAGCCGAGAGACACCACCTGAGAATTTGGATTCAAATGGACTTTTAGGTATGAAACCGAGGAGAGACTGCAATGATGGTGACCCCGTTGCAAAGCTGCTTGTGTGCTGAAGAGACACAGCACTAGCTTTCCCTGCTGCTCCTTCTGCCGTGTGAGCAGATGCCCCTGTTCATTCTGTGCTGTGTTGCTGCCAGCAGGGAGCAGGCTCTGGACTGATTCCATTCAAATGCTTTTCCTGTATGAAAGTGAGCAGTGAAAGCAACGATGGATGCACCAATGTAAAGGGGATTGTGTGCTGAACAGGTCCAGCACCAGCTTTCAATCCTTGCTCTTCTGCTGTGGGAGCAGATGCCAAACGTTCGTGCAGTACTCACTGTGCTGCTGGGCAGCTGAGACCGCTTGAGAATTTGGATTCAAATGGACTTTTAGGTATGAAAGCGAGGAGAGACTGCAATGATGGTGACCCCGTTGCAAAGCTGCTTGTGTGCTGAAGAAGCAGAGCACTAGCTTTCCCTGCTGCTCCTTCTGCCGTGTGAGCAGATGCCACTGTTCATTCTTTGCTGACTGTATTCCTGCGCAGCAGAGAGCAGCCTCTGGACTGATTCCATTCAAATGCTTTTCCTGTATGAATGTGAGCAGTGAAAGCAACGATGGAGGCACCAATGTAAAGGGGATTGTGTGCTGAACAGGTCCAGCACCAGCTTTCAATCCTTGCTCTTCTGCTGTGGGAGCAGAGGCCAAACGTTCGTGCAGTACTCACTGTGCTGCTGGGCAGCTGAGACCGCTTGAGAATTTGGATTCAAATGGACTTTTAGGTATGAAACCGAGGAGAGACTGCAATGATGGTGACCCCGTTGCAAAGCTGCTTGTGTGCTGAAGAAGCAGAGCACTAGCTTTCCCTGCTGCTCCTTCTGCCGTGTGAGCAGATGCCACTGTTCATTCTCTGCTGACTGTGTTGCTGCGCAGCAGAGAGCAGGCTCTGGACTGATTCCATTCAAATGCTTTTCCTGAATGAAAGTGAGCAGTGAAAGCAACGATGGAGGCACCAATGTAAAGGGGATTGTGTGCTGAACAGGTCCAGCACCAGCTTTCAATCCTGGCTCTTCTGCTGTGGGAGCAGAGGCCAAACGTTCGTGCTGTACTCACTGTGCTGCTGGGCAGCAGAGAGACACCACCTGAGAATTTGGATTCAAATGGACTTTTAGGTATGAAACCGAGGAGAGACTGCAATGATGGTGACCCCGTTGCAAAGCTGCTTGTGTGCTGAAGAAGCAGAGCACTAGCTTTCCCTGCTGCTCCTTCTGCCGTGTGAGCAGATGCTACTGTTCATTCTGTGCTGACTGTGTTGCTGCGCAGCAGAGAGCAGCCTCTGGACTGATTCCATTCAAATGCTTTTCCTGTATGAAAGTGAGCAGTGAAAGCAACGATGAATGCACCAATGTAAAAGGGATTGTGTGCTGAACAGGTCCAGCACCAGCTTTCAATCCTGGCTCTTCTGCTGTGGGAGCAGAGGCCAAACGTTCGTGCTGTACTAACTGTGCTGCTGGGCAGCTGAGAGACACCACCTGAGAATTTGGATTCAAATGGACTTTTAGGTATGAAACCGAGGAGAGACTGCAATGATGGTGACCCCGTTGCAAAGCTGCTTGTGTGCTGAAGAAGCAGAGCACTAGCTTTCCCTGCTGCTCCTTCTGCCGTGTGAGCAGATGCCACTGTTCATTCTGTGCTGACTGTGTTGCTGCGCAGCAGAGAGCAGGCTCTGGACTGATTCCATTCAAATGCTTTTCCTGTATGAAAGTGAGCAGTGAAAGCAACGATGGAGGCACCAATGTAAAAGGGATTGTGTGCTGAACAGGTCCAGCACCAGCTTTCAATCCTGGCTCTTCTGCTGTGGGAGCAGAGGCCAAACGTTCGTGCTGTACTAACTGTGCTGCTGGGCAGCTGAGAGACACCACCTGAGAATTTGGATTCAAATGGACTTTTAGGTAGGAAACCGAGGAGAGACTGCAATGATGGTGACCCCGTTGCAAAGCTGCTTGTGTGCTGAAGAAGCAGAGCACTAGCTTTCCCTGCTGGTCCTTCTGCCGTGTGAGCAGATGCCACTGTTCGTTCTGTGCTGTGTTGCTGCCAGCAGGGAGCAGGCTCTGGAGGGATTCTATTCAAATGCTTTTCCTGTATGAGTGTTAGCAGTTAAAGCAACGATGGAGGCACCAATGTAAAGGGGATTGTGTGCTGAACAGGTCCAGCACCAGCTTTCAATCCTGGCTCTTCTGCTGTGGGAGCAGAGGCCAAACGTTCGTGCTGTACTCACTGTGCTGCTGGGCAGCTGAGCGACACCACCTGAGAATTCGGATTCAAATGGACTTTTAGGTATGAAGCCGAGGAGAGACTGCAATGATGGTGACCCCGTTGCAAAGCTGCTTGTGTGCTGAAGAAGCAGAGCACTAGCTTTCCCTGCTGCTCCTTCTGCCGTGTGAGCAGATGCCACTGTTCATTCTGTGCTGTGTTGCTGCCAGCAGGGAGCAGGCTCTGGACTGATTCTATTCAAATGCTTTTCCAGTATGAGTGTTAGCAGTGAAAGCAACGATAGAGGCACCAATGTAAAGGTGATTGTGTGCTGAACAGGTCCAGCACCAGCTTTCAATCCTGGCTCTTCTGCTGTGGGAGCAGAGGCCAAACGTTCGTGCTGTACTCACTGTGCTGCTGGGCAGCTGAGCGACACCACCTGAGAATTCGGATTCAAATGGACTTTTAGGTATGAAGCCGAGGAGAGACTGCAATGATGGTGACCCCGTTGCAAAGCTGCTTGTGTGCTGAAGAAGCAGAGCACTAGCTTTCCCTGCTGCTCCTTCTGCCGTGTGAGCAGATGCCACTGTTCAGTCGGTGCTGACTGTGTTGCTGCGCAGCAGAGAGCAGCCTCTGGACTGATTCCATTCAAATGCTTTTCCTGTATGAAAGTGAGCAGTGAAAGCAACGATGGAGGCACCAATGTAAAGGTGATTGTGTGCTGAACAGGTCCAGCACCAGCTTTCAATCCTGGCTCTTCTGCTGTGGGAGCAGATGCCAAACGTTCGTGCTGTACTAACTGTGCTGCTGGGCAGCTGAGAGACACCACCTGAGAATTTGGATTCAAATGGACTTTTAGGTATGAACCCGAGGAGAGACTGCAATGATGGTGACCCCTTTGCAAAGCGGCTTGTGTGCTGAAGAAGCACAGCACTTGCTTTCCCTGCTGCTCCTTCTGCCGTGTGAGCAGATGCCACTGTTCATTCTGTGCTGACTGTGTTCCTGCGCAGCATAGAGCAGGCCCTGGACTGATTCCATTCAAATGCTTTTCCTGTATGAATGTGAGCAGTGAAAGCAACGATGGAGGCACCAATGTAAAGGTGATTGTGTGCTGAACAGGTCCAGCACCAGCTATCAATCCTGGCTCTTCTGCTGTGGGCGCAGAGGCCAAACGTTCGTGCTGTACTAACTGTGCTGCTGGGCAGCTGAGAGACACCACCTGAGAATTTGGATTCAAATGGACTTTTAGGTATGAACCCGAGGAGAGACTGCAATGATGGTGACCCCGTTGCAAAGCTGCTTGTGTGCTGAAGAAGCAGAGCACTAGCTTTCCCTGCTGCTCCTTCTGCCGTGTGAGCAGATGCCACTGTTGAGTCGGTGCTGGCTGTGTTGCTGCCAGCAGGGAGCAGGCTCTGGACGGATTCTATTCAAATGCTTTTCCTGTATGAAAGTGAGCAGTGAAAGCAACGATGGAGGCACCAATGTAAAGGGGATTGTGTGCTGAACAGGTCCAGCACCAGCTTTCAATCCTGGCTCTTCTGCTGTGGGAGCAGAGGCCAAACGTTCGTGCTGTACTAACTGTGCTGCTGGGCAGCTGAGAGACACCACCTGAGAATTTGGATTCAAATGGACTTTTAGGTATGAAACCGAGGAGGAGACTGCAATGATGGTGACCCCGTTGCAAAGCTGCTTGTGTGCTGAAGAAGCAGAGCACTAGCTTTCCCTGCTGCTCCTTCTGCCGTGTGAGCAGATGCCACTGTTCATTCTGTGCTGTGTTGCTGCCAGCAGGGAGCAGGCTCTGGACGGATTCTATTCAAATGCTTTTCCTGTATGAGTGTTAGCAGTGAAAGCAACGATGGAGGCACCAATGTAAAGGGGATTGTGTGCTGAACAGGTCCAGCACCAGCTTTCAATCCTGGCTCTTCTGCTGTGGGAGCAGAGGCCAAACGTTCGTGCTGTACTAACTGTGCTGCTGGGCAGCTGAGAGACACCACCTGAGAATTTGGATTCAAATGGACTTTTAGGTATGAAACCGAGGAGAGACTGCAATGATGGTGACCCCGTTGCAACGCTACTTGTGTGCTGAAGAAGCAGAGCACTAGCTTTCCCTGCTGCTCCTTCTGCCGTGTGAGCAGATGCCACTGTTCATTCTGTGCTGACTGTGTTCCTGCGCAGCAGAGAGCAGCCTCTGGACTGATTCCATTCAAATGCTTTTCCTGTATGAAAGTGAGCAGTGAAAGCAACGATGAATGCACCAATGTAAAAGGGATTGTGTGCTGAACAGGTCCAGCACCAGCTTTCAATCCTGGCTCTTCTGCTGTGGGAGCAGAGGCCAAACGTTCGTGCTGTACTCACTGTACTGCTGGGCAGCTGAGAGACACCACCTGAGAATTTGGATTCAAATGGACTTTTAGGTAGGAAACCGAGGAGAGACTGCAATGATGGTGACCCCGTTGCAAAGCTGCTTGTGTGCTGAAGAAGTAGACCACTAGCTTGCCCTGCTGCTCCTTCTGCCGTGTGAGCAGATGCCACTGTTCATTCTGTGCTGACTGTGTTCCTGCGCAGCAGAGAGCAGCCTCTGGACTGATTCCATTCAAATGCTTTTCCTGTATGAAAGTGAGCAGTGAAAGCAACGATGGATGCACCAATGTAAAGGGGATTGTGTGCTGAACAGGTCCAGCACCAGCTTTCAATCCTGGCTCTTCTGCTGTGGGAGCAGATGCCAAACGTTCGTGCTGTACTAACTGTGCTGCTGGGCAGCTGAGAGACACCACCTGAGAATTTGGATTCAAATGGACTTTTAGGTAGGAACCGACGAGAGACTGCAATGATGGTGACCCCGTTGCAAGCTGCTTGTGTGCTGAAGAGACACAGCCGAGCTTTCCCTGCTGGTCCTTCTGCCGTGTGAGCAGATGCCACTGTTCATTCTGTGCTGTGTTGCTGCCAGCAGGGAGCAGGCTCTGGACTGATTCCATTCAAATGCTTTTCCTGTATGAAAGTGAGCAGTGAAAGCAACGATGTAGGCACCAATGTAAAGGTGATTGTGTGCTGAACAGGTCCAGCACCAGCTTTCAATCCTGGCTCTTCTGCTGTGGGAGCAGAGGCCAAACGTTCGTGCTGTACTAACTGTGCTGCTGGGCTGCTGAAGAGACACCACCTGAGAATTTTGGATTCAAATGGACTTTTAGGTAGGAAACCGAGGAGAGACTGCAATGATGGTGACCCCGTTGCAAAGCTGCTTGTGTGCTGAAGAAGCAGAGCACTAGCTTTCCCTGCTGCTCCTTCTGCCGTGTGAGCAGATGCCACTGTTCATTCTGTGCTGACTGTGTTCCTGCGCAGCAGAGAGCAGTCTCTGGACTGATTCCATTCAAATGCTTTTCCTGTATGAAAGTGAGCAGTGAAAGCAACGATGAAGGCACCAATGTAAAGGGGATTGTGTGCTGAACAGGCCCAGCACCAGCTTTCAATCCTGGCTCTACTGCTGTGGGAGCAGAGGCCAAACGTTCGTGCTGTACTAAGTGTGCTGCTGGGCAGCTGAGAGACACCACCTGAGAATTTGGATTCAAATGGACTTTTAGGTATGAAACCGGGAGAGACTGCAATGATGGTAACCCCGTTGCAAAGCTGCTTGTGTGCTGAAGAGACACAGCACTAGCTTTCCCTGCTGCTCTTCTGCCGTGTGAGCAGATGCCACTGTTCATTCTGTGCTGACTGTGTTGCTGCGCAGCAAAGAGGCAGGCTCTGGACTGATTCCATTCAAATGCTTTTCCTGTATGAGTGTTAGCAGTGAAAGCAACGATGGAGGCACCAATGTAAAGGGGATTGTGTGCTGAACAGGTCCAGCACCAGCTTTCAATCCTGGCTCTTCTGCCGTGGGAGCAGAGGCCAAACGTTCGTGCTGTACTAAGTGTGCTGCTGGGCAGCTGAGAGACACCACCTGAGAATTTTGGATTCAAATGGACTTTTAGGTATGAAACCGAGGAGAGACTGCAATAATGGTGACCCCGTTGCAAAGCTGCTTGTGTGCTGAAGAGACACAGCACTAGCTTTCCCTGCTGGTCCTTCTGCCGTGTGAGCAGATGCCACTGTTCATTCTGTGCTGACTGTGTTGCTGCGCAGCAGAGAGCAGGCTCTGGACTGATTCCATTCAAATGCTTTTCCTGTATGAAAGTGAGCAGTGAAAGCAACGATGGAGGCACCAATGTAAAGGGGATTATGTGCTGAACAGGTCCAGCACCAGATTTCAATCCTGGCTCTTCTGCTGTGTGAGCAGATGCCAAACGTTCGTGCTGTACTAAGTGTGCTGCTGGGCAGCTGAGAGACACCACCTGAGAATTTGGATTCAAATGGACTTTTAGGTATGAAACCGAGGAGAGACTGCAATGATGGTGACCCCGTTGCAAAGCTGCTGGTGTGCTGAAGAAGCAGAGCACTAGCTTTCCCTGCTGCTCCTTCTGCCGTGTGAGCAGATGCCACTGTTCATTCTGTGCTGACTGTGTTGCTGCGCAGCAGAGAGCAGGCTCTGGACTGATTCCATTCAAATGCTTTTCCTGTATGAATGTGAGCAGTGAAAGCAACGATGGAGGCACCAATGTAAAGGGGATTGTGTGCTGAACAGGTCCAGCACCAGCTTTCAATCCTGGCTCTTCTGCTGTGGGAGCAGAGGCCAAACGTTCGTGCTGTACTCACTGTGCTGCTGGGCAGCTGAGAGACACCACCTGAGAATTTGGATTCAAATGGACTTTTAGGTAGGAAACCGAGGAGAGACTGCAATGATGGTGACCGCGTTGCAAAGCTGCTTGTGTGCTGAAGAGACACAGCCCGAGCTTTCCCTGCTGCTCCTTCTGCCGTGTGAGCAGATGCCACTGTTCATTCTGTGCTGACTGTGTTCCTGCGCAGCAGAGAGCAGGCTCTGGACGGATTCTATTCAAATGCTTTTCCTGTATGAGTGTTAGCAGTGAAAGCAACGATGGAGGCACCAATGTAAAGGGGATTGTGTGCTGAACAGGTCCAGCACCAGCTTTCAATCCTGGCTCTTCTGCTGTGGGAGCAGATGCCAAACGTTCGTGCTGTTCTCACTGTGCTACTGGGCAGCTGAGACCACCTGAGAATTTGGATTCAAATGGACTTTTAGGTATGAAACCGAGGAGAGACTGCAATGATGGTGACCCCGTTGCAAAGCTGCTTGTGCGCTGGAGAAGCAGAGCACTAGCTTTCCCTGCTGCTCCTTCTGCCGTGTGAGCAGATGCCACTGTTCATTCTGTGCTGTGTTGCTGCCAGCAGGGAGCAGGCTCTGGACTGATTCCATTCAAATGCTTTTCCTGTATGAAAGTGAGCAGTGAAAGCAACGATGGAGGCACCAATGTAAAGGTGATTGTGTGCTGAACAGGTCCAGCACCAGCTTTCAATCCTGGCTCTTCTGCTGTGGGAGCAGAGGCCAAACGTTCGTGCTGTACTAACTGTGCTGCTGGGCAGCTGAGAGAGACCACCTGAGAATTTGGATTCAAATGGACTTTTAGGTATGAATCCGAGGAGAGACTGCAATGATGGTGACCCCGTTGCAAAGCTGCTTGTGTGTTGAAGAGACGCAGCACTAGCTTTCCCTGCTGGTCCTTCTGCCGTGTTAGCAGATGCCACTGTTCATTCCGTGCTGTGTTGCTGCCAGCAGGGAGCAGGCTCTGGACTGATTCTATTCAAATGCTTTTCCTGTATGAAAGTGAGCAGTGAAAGCAACGATGGAGGCACCAATGTAAAGGGGATTGTGTGCTGAACAGGTCCAGCACCAGCTTTCAATCCTGGCTCTTCTGCTGTGGGAGCAGAGGCCAACGTTCGTGCTGTACTAACTGTGCTGCTGGGCAGGTGAGAGACACCACCTGAGAATTTGGATTCAAATGGACTTTTATGTATGAAAGCGAGGAGAGACTGCAATGATGGTGACCCCGTTGCAAAGCTGCTTGTGTGCTGAAGAGACACAGCACTAGCTTTCCCTGCTGGTCCTTCTGCCGTGTGAGCAGATGCCACTGTTCATTCTGTGCTGTGTTGCTGCCAGCAGGGAGCAGGCTCTGGACTGATTCTATTCAAATGCTTTTCCTGTATGAGTGTTAGCAGTGAAAGCAACGAAGGAGGCACCAATGTAAAGGTGATTGTGTGCTGAACAGGTCCAGCACCAGCTTTCAATCCTGGCTCTTCTGCTGTGGGAGCAGATGCCAAACGTTCGTGCTGTACTCACTGTGCTGCTGGGCAGCTGAGACCACCTGAGAATTTGGATTCAAATGGACTTTTAGGTAGGAAACCGAGGAGAGACTGCAATGATGGTGACCCCGTTGCAAAGCTGCTTGTGTGCTGAAGAAGCAGAGCACTAGCTTTCCCTGCTGGTCCTTCTGCCGTGTGAGCAGATGCCACTGTTCATTCTGTGCTCACTGTGTTCCTGCGCAGCAGAGAGCAGGGTCTGGACTGATTCCATTCAAATGCTTTTCCTGTATGAAGGTGAGCAGTGAAAGCAACGATGAATGCACCAATGTAAAAGTGATTGTGTGCTGAACAGGTCCAGGACTAGATTTCAATCCTGGCTCTTCTGCTGTGGGAGCAGAGGCCAAACGTTCGTGCTGTACTAACTGTGCTGCTGGCAGCTGAGAGACACCACCTGAGAATTTGGATTCAAATGGACTTTTAGGTATGAAACCGAGGAGAGACTGCAATGATGGTGACCCCGTTGCAAGCTGCTTGTGCGCTGAAGAAGCAGAGCACTAGCTTTCCCTGCTGGTCCTTCTGCCGTGTGAGCAGATGCCACTGTTCATTCGTGCTGACTGTGTTCCTGCGCAGCAGAGAGCAGGCTCTGGACTGATTCCATTCAAATGCTTTTCCTGTATGAAGGTGAGCAGTGAAAGCAACGATGAATGCACCAATGTAAAAGTGATTGTGTGCTGAACAGGTCCAGCACCAGCTTTCAATCCTGGCTCTTCTGCTGTGGGAGCAGAGGCCAAACGTTCGTGCTGTACTAACTGTGCTGCTGGGCAGCTGAGAGACACCACCTGAGAATTTGGATTCAAATGGACTTTTAGGTATGAAACCGAGGAGAGACTGCAATGATGGTGACCCCGTTGCAAAGCTGCTTGTGTGCTGAAGAAGCAGAGCACTAGCTTTCCCTGCTGGTCCTTCTGCCGTGTGAGCAGATGCCACTGTTCATTCTGTGCTGTGTTGCTGCCAGCAGGGAGCAGGCTCTGGACTGATTCTATTCAAATGCTTTTCCTGTATGAAAGTGAGCAGTGAAAGCAACGATGGAGGCACCAATGTAAAGGTGATTGTGTGCTGAACAGGTCCAGCACCAGCTTTCAATCCTTGCTCTTCTGCTGTGGGAGCAGATGCCAAACGTTCGTGCTGTACTCACTGTGCTGCTGGGCAGCTGAGACCACCTGAGAATTTGGATTCAAATGGACTTTTAGGTATGAAACCGAGGAGAGACTGCAATGATGGTGACCCCGTTGCAAAGCTGCTTGTGTGCTGAAGAAGCAGAGCACTAGCTTTCCCTGCTGCTCCTTCTGCCGTGTGAGCAGATGCCACTGTTCATTCTGTGCTGTGTTGCTGCCAGCAGGGAGCAGTTCTGGGACTGATTCCATTCAAATGCTTTTCCTGTATGAAAGTGAGCAGTGAAAGCAACGATGGAGGCACCAATGTAAAGGTGATTGTGTGCTGAACAGGTCCAGCACCAGCTTTCAATCCTGGCTCTTCTGCTGTGGGAGCAGAGGCCAAACGTTCGTGCTGTACTAACTGTGCTGCTGGGCAGCTGAGAGAGACCACCTGAGAATTTGGATTCAAATGGACTTTTAGGTATGAATCCGAGGAGAGACTGCAATGATGGTGACCCCGTTGCAAAGCTGCTTGTGTGTTGAAGAGACGCAGCACTAGCTTTCCCTGCTGGTCCTTCTGCCGTGTTAGCAGATGCCACTGTTCATTCCGTGCTGTGTTGCTGCCAGCAGGGAGCAGGCTCTGGACTGATTCTATTCAAATGCTTTTCCTGTATGAAAGTGAGCAGTGAAAGCAACGATGGAGGCACCAATGTAAAGGGGATTGTGTGCTGAACAGGTCCAGCACCAGCTTTCAATCCTGGCTCTTCTGCTGTGGGAGCAGAGGCCAAACGTTCGTGCTGTACTAACTGTGCTGCTGGGCAGGTGAGAGACACCACCTGAGAATTTGGATTCAAATGGACTTTTATGTATGAAAGCGAGGAGAGACTGCAATGATGGTGACCCCGTTGCAAAGCTGCTTGTGTGCTGAAGAGACACAGCACTAGCTTTCCCTGCTGGTCCTTCTGCCGTGTGAGCAGATGCCACTGTTCATTCTGTGCTGTGTTGCTGCCAGCAGGGAGCAGGCTCTGGACTGATTCTATTCAAATGCTTTTCCTGTATGAGTGTTAGCAGTGAAAGCAACGATGGAGGCACCAATGTAAAGGTGATTGTGTGCTGAACAGGTCCAGCACCAGCTTTCAATCCTGGCTCTTCTGCTGTGGGAGCAGATGCCAAACGTTCGTGCTGTACTCACTGTGCTGCTGGGCAGCTGAGACCACCTGAGAATTTGGATTCAAATGGACTTTTAGGTAGGAAACCGAGGAGAGACTGCAATGATGGTGACCCCGTTGCAAAGCTGCTTGTGTGCTGAAGAAGCAGAGCACTAGCTTTCCCTGCTGGTCCTTCTGCCGTGTGAGCAGATGCCACTGTTCATTCTGTGCTCACTGTGTTCCTGCGCAGCAGAGAGCAGGGTCTGGACTGATTCCATTCAAATGCTTTTCCTGTATGAAGGTGAGCAGTGAAAGCAACGATGAATGCACCAATGTAAAAGTGATTGTGTGCTGAACAGGTCCAGGACTAGATTTCAATCCTGGCTCTTCTGCTGTGGGAGCAGAGGCCAAACGTTCGTGCTGTACTAACTGTGCTGCTGGGCAGCTGAGAGACACCACCTGAGAATTTGGATTCAAATGGACTTTTAGGTATGAAACCGAGGAGAGACTGCAATGATGGTGACCCCGTTGCAAAGCTGCTTGTGCGCTGAAGAAGCAGAGCACTAGCTTTCCCTGCTGGTCCTTCTGCCGTGTGAGCAGATGCCACTGTTCATTCGTGCTGACTGTGTTCCTGCGCAGCAGAGAGCAGGCTCTGGACTGATTCCATTCAAATGCTTTTCCTGTATGAAGGTGAGCAGTGAAAGCAACGATGAATGCACCAATGTAAAAGTGATTGTGTGCTGAACAGGTCCAGCACCAGCTTTCAATCCTGGCTCTTCTGCTGTGGGAGCAGAGGCCAAACGTTCGTGCTGTACTAACTGTGCTGCTGGGCAGCTGAGAGACACCACCTGAGAATTTGGATTCAAATGGACTTTTAGGTAGGAAACCGAGGAGAGACTGCAATGATGGTGACCCCGTTGCAAAGCTGCTTGTGTGCTGAAGAAGCAGAGCACTAGCTTTCCCTGCTGGTCCTTCTGCCGTGTGAGCAGATGCCACTGTTCATTCTGTGCTGTGTTGCTGCCAGCAGGGAGCAGGCTCTGGACTGATTCTATTCAAATGCTTTTCCTGTATGAAAGTGAGCAGTGAAAGCAACGATGGAGGCACCAATGTAAAGGTGATTGTGTGCTGAACAGGTCCAGCACCAGCTTTCAATCCTTGCTCTTCTGCTGTGGGAGCAGATGCCAAACGTTCGTGCTGTACTCACTGTGCTGCTGGGCAGCTGAGACCACCTGAGAATTTGGATTCAAATGGACTTTTAGGTATGAAACCGAGGAGAGACTGCAATGATGGTGACCCCGTTGCAAAGCTGCTTGTGTGCTGAAGAAGCAGAGCACTAGCTTTCCCTGCTGCTCCTTCTGCCGTGTGAGCAGATGCCACTGTTCATTCTGTGCTGACTGTGATCCTGCGCAGCAGAGAGCATGCTCTGGACTGATTCCATTCAAATGCTTTTCCTGTATGAAAGTGAGCAGTGAAAGCAACGATGGAGGCACCAATGTAAAGGGGATTGTGTGCTGAACAGGTCCAGCACCAGCTTTCAATCCTGGCTCTTCTGCTGTGGGAGCAGAGGCCAAACGTTCGTGCTGTACTCACTGTGCTGCTGGGCAGGTGAGAGACACCACCTGAGAATTTGGATTCAAATGGACTTTTATGTATGAAACCGAGGAGAGACTGCAATGATGGTGACCCCGTTGCAAAGCTGCTTGTGTGTTGAAGAGACACAGCACTAGCTTTCCCTGCTGGTCCTTCTGCCGTGTGAGCAGATGCCACTGTTCATTCTGTGCTGTGTTGCTGCCAGCAGGGAGCAGGCTCTGGACTGATTCCATTCAAATGCTTTTCCTGTATGAAGGTGAGCAGTGAAAGCAACGATGAATGCACCAATGTAAAGGGGATTGTGTGCTGAACAGGTCCAGCACCAGCTTTCAATCCTGGCTCTTCTGCTGTGGGAGCAGAGGCCAAACGTTCGTGCTGTACTATCTGTGCTGCTGGGCAGCTGAGAGACACCACCTGAGAATTTGGATTCAAATGGACTTTTAGGTAGGAAACCGAGGAGAGACTGCAATGATGGTGACCCCGTTGCAAAGCTGCTTGTGTGCTGAAGAGACACAGCACTAGCTTTCCCTGCTGGTCCTTCTGCCGTGTGAGCAGATGCCACTGTTCATTCTGTACTGTGTTGCTGCCAGCAGAGAGCAGGCTCTGGACTGATTCCATTCAAATGCTTTTCCTGTATGAAAGTGAGCAGTGAAAGCAACGATGGAGGCACCAATGTAAAGGGGATTGTGTGCTGAACAGGTCCAGCACCAGCTTTCAATCCTGGCTCTTCTGCTGTGGGAGCAGAGGCCAAACGTTCGTGCTGTACTAACTGTGCTGCTGGGCAGCTGAGAGACACTACCTGAGAATTTGGATTCAAATGGACTTTTAGGTAGGAAACCGAGGAGAGACTGCAATGATGGTGACCCCGTTGCAAAGCTGCTTGTGTGCTGAAGAAGCAGAGCACTAGCTTTCCCTGCTGGTCCTTCTGCCGTGTGAGCAGATGCCACTGTTCATTCTGTGCTGTGTTGCTGCCAGCAGGGAGCAGGCTCTGGACTGATTCCATTCAAATGCTTTTCCTGTATGAAAGTGAGCAGTGAAAGCAACGATGGAGGCACCAATGTAAAGGGGATTGTGTGCTGAACAGGTCCAGCACCAGCTTTCAATCCTGGCTCTTCTGCTGTGGGAGCAGAGGCCAAACGGTCGTGCTGTACTCACTGTGCTGCTGGGCAGCTGAGCGACACCACCTGAGAATTCGGATTTAAATGGACTTTTAGGTATGAAGCCGAGGAGAGACTGCAATGATGGTGACCCCGTTGCAAAGCTGCTTGTGTGCTGAAGAAGCAGAGCACTAGCTTTCCCTGCTGGTCCTTCTGCCGTGTGAGCAGATGCCACTGTTCATTCTGTGCTGACTGTGTTGCTGCGCAGCAGAGAGCAGCCTCTGGACTGATTCCATTCAAATGCTTTTCCTGAATGAAAGTGAGCAGTGAAAGCAACGATGGAGGCACCAATGTAAAGGGGATTGTGTGCTGAACAGGTCCAGCACCAGCTTTCAATCCTGGCTCTTCTGCTGTGGGAGCAGATGCCAAACGTTCGTGCTGTTCTCACGGTGCTACTGGGCAGCTGAGACCACCTGAGAATTTGGATTCAAATGGACTTTTAGGTATGAAACCGAGGAGAGACTGCAATGATGGTGATCCCGTTGCAAAGCTGCTTGTGCGCTGGAGAAGCAGAGCGCTAGCTTTCCCTGCTGCTCCTTCTGCCGTGTGAGCAGATGCCACTGTTCATTCTGTGCTGACTGTGTTCCTGCGCAGCAGAGAGCAGGCTCTGGACTGATTCCATTCAAATGCTTTTCCTGTATGAAAGTGAGCAGTGAAAGCAACGATGGAGGCACCAATGTAAAGGGGATTGTGTGCTGAACAGGTCCAGCACCAGCTTTCAATCCTGGCTCTTCTGCTGTGGGAGCAGAGGCCAAACCTTCGTGCTGTACTAACTGTGCTGCTGGGCAGCTGAGAGACACTACCTGAGAATTTGGATTCAAATGGACTTTTAGGTAGGAAACCGAGGAGAGACTGCAATGATGGTGACCCCGTTGCAAAGCTGCTTGTGTGCTGAAGAGACACAGCCCGAGCTTTCCCTGCTGCTCCTTCTGCCGTGTGAGCAGATGCCACTGTTCATTCTGTGCTGACTGTGTTGCTGCGCAGCAGAGAGCAGGCTCTGGACGGATTCTATTCAAATGCTTTTCCTGTATGAGTGTTAGCAGTGAAAGCAACGATGGAGGCACCAATGTAAAGGGGATTGTGTGCTGAACAGGTCCAGCACCAGCTTTCAATCCTGGCTCTTCTGCTGTGGGAGCAGATGCCAAACGTTCGTGCTGTTCTCACTGTGCTACTGGGCAGCTGAGACCACCTGAGAATTTGGATTCAAATGGACTTTTAGGTATGAAACCGAGGAGAGACTGCAATGATGGTGACCCCGTTGCAAAGCTGCTTGTGCGCTGGAGAAGCAGAGCACTAGCTTTCCCTGCTGCTCCTTCTGCCGTGTGAGCAGATGCCACTGTTCATTCTGTGCTGACTGTGTTCCTGCGCAGCAGAGAGCAGGCTCTGGACGGATTCTATTCAAATGCTTTTCCTGTATGAGTGTTAGCAGTGAAAGCAACGATGGAGGCACCAATGTAAAGGGGATTGTGTGCTGAACAGGTCCAGCACCAGCTTTCAATCCTGGCTCTTCTGCTGTGGGAGCAGATGCCAAACGTTCGTGCTGTTCTCACTGTGCTACTGGGCAGCTGAGACCACCTGAGAATTTGGATTCAAATGGACTTTTAGGTATGAAACCGAGGAGAGACTGCAATGATGGTGACCCCGTTGCAAAGCTGCTTGTGCGCTGGAGAAGCAGAGCACTAGCTTTCCCTGCTGCTCCTTCTGCCGTGTGAGCAGATGCCACTCTTCATTCTGTGCTGTGTTGCTGCCAGCAGGGAGCAGGCTCTGGACGGATTCTATTCAAATGCTTTTCCTGTATGAGTGTTAGCAGTGAAAGCAACGATGGAGGCACCAATGTAAAGGTGATTGTGTGCTGAACAGGTCCAGCACCAGCTTTCAATCCTGGCTCTTCTGCTGTGGGAGCAGAGGCCAAACGTTCGTGCTGTACTCACTGTGCTGCTGGGCAGCTGAGCGACACCACCTGAGAATTCGGATTCAAATGGACTTTTAGGTATGAAGCCGAGGAGAGACTGCAATGATGGTGACCCCGTTGCAAAGCTGCTTGTGTGCTGAAGAAGCAGAGCACTAGCTTTCCCTGCTGGTCCTTCTGCCGTGTGAGCAGATGCCACTGTTCATTCTGTGCTGACTGTGTTGCTGCGCAGCAGAGAGCAGCCTCTGGACTGATTCTATTCAAATGCTTTTCCTGTATGAAAGTGAGCAGTGAAAGCAACGATGGATGCACCAATGTAAAGGGGATTGTGTGCTGAGCAGGTCCAGCACCAGCTTTCAATCCTGGCTCTTCTGCTGTGGGAGCAGAGGCCAAACCTTCGTGCTGTACTAACTGTGCTGCTGGGCAGCTGAGAGACACCACCTGAGAATTTGGATTCAAATGGACTTTTAGGTAGGAAACCGAGGAGAGACTGCAATGATGGTGACCCCGTTGCAAAGCTGCTTGTGTGCTGAAGAGACACAGCACTAGCTTTCCCTGCTGGTCCTTCTGCCGTGTGAGCAGATGCCACTGTTCATTCTGTGCTGTGTTGCTGCCAGCAGGGAGCAGGCTCTGGACTGATTCTATTCAAATGCTTTTCCTGTATGAGTGTTAGCAGTGAAAGCAACGATGGAGGCACCAATGTAAAGGTGATTGTGTGCTGAACAGGTCCAGCACCAGCTTTCAATCCTGGCTCTTCTGCTGTGGGAGCAGATGCCAAACGTTCGTGCTGTACTAACTGTGCTGCTGGGCAGCTGAGAGACACCACCTGAGAATTTGGATTCAAATGGACTTTTAGGTATGAAACCGAGGAGAGACTGCAATGATGGTGACCCCGTTGCAAAGCTGCTTGTGCGCTGAAGAAGCAGAGCACTAGCTTTCCCTGCTGGTCCTTCTGCCGTGTGAGCAGATGCCACTGTTCATTCGTGCTGACTGTGTTCCTGCGCAGCAGAGAGCAGGCTCTGGACTGATTCCATTCAAATGCTTTTCCTGTATGAAGGTGAGCAGTGAAAGCAACGATGAATGCACCAATGTAAAAGTGATTGTGTGCTGAACAGGTCCAGCACCAGCTTTCAATCCTGGCTCTTCTGCTGTGGGAGCAGAGGCCAAACGTTCGTGCTGTACTAACTGTGCTGCTGGGCAGCTGAGAGACACCACCTGAGAATTTGGATTCAAATGGACTTTTAGGTAGGAAACCGAGGAGAGACTGCAATGATGGTGACCCCGTTGCAAAGCTGCTTGTGTGCTGAAGAAGCAGAGCACTAGCTTTCCCTGCTGGTCCTTCTGCCGTGTGAGCAGATGCCACTGTTCATTCTGTGCTGTGTTGCTGCCAGCAGGGAGCAGGCTCTGGACTGATTCTATTCAAATGCTTTTCCTGTATGAAAGTGAGCAGTGAAAGCAACGATGGAGGCACCAATGTAAAGGTGATTGTGTGCTGAACAGGTCCAGCACCAGCTTTCAATCCTTGCTCTTCTGCTGTGGGAGCAGATGCCAAACGTTCGTGCTGTACTCACTGTGCTGCTGGGCAGCTGAGACCACCTGAGAATTTGGATTCAAATGGACTTTTAGGTATGAAACCGAGGAGAGACTGCAATGATGGTGACCCCGTTGCAAAGCTGCTTGTGTGCTGAAGAAGCAGAGCACTAGCTTTCCCTGCTGCTCCTTCTGCCGTGTGAGCAGATGCCACTGTTCATTCTGTGCTGACTGTGATCCTGCGCAGCAGAGAGCATGCTCTGGACTGATTCCATTCAAATGCTTTTCCTGTATGAAAGTGAGCAGTGAAAGCAACGATGGAGGCACCAATGTAAAGGGGATTGTGTGCTGAACAGGTCCAGCACCAGCTTTCAATCCTGGCTCTTCTGCTGTGGGAGCAGAGGCCAAACGTTCGTGCTGTACTCACTGTGCTGCTGGGCAGGTGAGAGACACCACCTGAGAATTTGGATTCAAATGGACTTTTATGTATGAAACCGAGGAGAGACTGCAATGATGGTGACCCCGTTGCAAAGCTGCTTGTGTGTTGAAGAGACACAGCACTAGGTTTCCCTGCTGGTCCTTCTGCCGTGTGAGCAGATGCCACTGTTCATTCTGTGCTGTGTTGCTGCCAGCAGGGAGCAGGCTCTGGACTGATTCCATTCAAATGCTTTTCCTGTATGAAGGTGAGCAGTGAAAGCAACGATGAATGCACCAATGTAAAGGGGATTGTGTGCTGAACAGGTCCAGCACCAGCTTTCAATCCTGGCTCTTCTGCTGTGGGAGCAGAGGCCAAACGTTCGTGCTGTACTATCTGTGCTGCTGGGCAGCTGAGAGACACCACCTGAGAATTTGGATTCAAATGGACTTTTAGGTAGGAAACCGAGGAGAGACTGCAATGATGGTGACCCCGTTGCAAAGCTGCTTGTGTGCTGAAGAGACACAGCACTAGCTTTCCCTGCTGGTCCTTCTGCCGTGTGAGCAGATGCCACTGTTCATTCTGTACTGTGTTGCTGCCAGCAGAGAGCAGGCTCTGGACTGATTCCATTCAAATGCTTTTCCTGTATGAAAGTGAGCAGTGAAAGCAACGATGGAGGCACCAATGTAAAGGGGATTGTGTGCTGAACAGGTCCAGCACCAGCTTTCAATCCTGGCTCTTCTGCTGTGGGAGCAGAGGCCAAACGTTCGTGCTGTACTAACTGTGCTGCTGGGCAGCTGAGAGACACTACCTGAGAATTTGGATTCAAATGGACTTTTAGGTAGGAAACCGAGGAGAGACTGCAATGATGGTGACCCCGTTGCAAAGCTGCTTGTGTGCTGAAGAAGCAGAGCACTAGCTTTCCCTGCTGGTCCTTCTGCCGTGTGAGCAGATGCCACTGTTCATTCTGTGCTGTGTTGCTGCCAGCAGGGAGCAGGCTCTGGACTGATTCCATTCAAATGCTTTTCCTGTATGAAAGTGAGCAGTGAAAGCAACGATGGAGGCACCAATGTAAAGGGGATTGTGTGCTGAACAGGTCCAGCACCAGCTTTCAATCCTGGCTCTTCTGCTGTGGGAGCAGAGGCCAAACCTTCGTGCTGTACTAACTGTGCTGCTGGGCAGCTGAGAGACACTACCTGAGAATTTGGATTCAAATGGACTTTTAGGTAGGAAACCGAGGAGAGACTGCAATGATGGTGACCCCGTTGCAAAGCTGCTTGTGTGCTGAAGAGACACAGCCCGAGCTTTCCCTGCTGCTCCTTCTGCCGTGTGAGCAGATGCCACTGTTCATTCTGTGCTGACTGTGTTGCTGCGCAGCAGAGAGCAGGCTCTGGACGGATTCTATTCAAATGCTTTTCCTGTATGAGTGTTAGCAGTGAAAGCAACGATGGAGGCACCAATGTAAAGGGGATTGTGTGCTGAACAGGTCCAGCACCAGCTTTCAATCCTGGCTCTTCTGCTGTGGGAGCAGATGCCAAACGTTCGTGCTGTTCTCACTGTGCTACTGGGCAGCTGAGACCACCTGAGAATTTGGATTCAAATGGACTTTTAGGTATGAAACCGAGGAGAGACTGCAATGATGGTGACCCCGTTGCAAAGCTGCTTGTGCGCTGGAGAAGCAGAGCACTAGCTTTCCCTGCTGCTCCTTCTGCCGTGTGAGCAGATGCCACTGTTCATTCTGTGCTGACTGTGTTCCTGCGCAGCAGAGAGCAGGCTCTGGACGGATTCTATTCAAATGCTTTTCCTGTATGAGTGTTAGCAGTGAAAGCAACGATGGAGGCACCAATGTAAAGGGGATTGTGTGCTGAACAGGTCCAGCACCAGCTTTCAATCCTGGCTCTTCTGCTGTGGGAGCAGATGCCAAACGTTCGTGCTGTTCTCACTGTGCTACTGGGCAGCTGAGACCACCTGAGAATTTGGATTCAAATGGACTTTTAGGTATGAAACCGAGGAGAGACTGCAATGATGGTGACCCCGTTGCAAAGCTGCTTGTGCGCTGGAGAAGCAGAGCACTAGCTTTCCCTGCTGCTCCTTCTGCCGTGTGAGCAGATGCCACTCTTCATTCTGTGCTGTGTTGCTGCCAGCAGGGAGCAGGCTCTGGACGGATTCTATTCAAATGCTTTTCCTGTATGAGTGTTAGCAGTGAAAGCAACGATGGAGGCACCAATGTAAAGGTGATTGTGTGCTGAACAGGTCCAGCACCAGCTTTCAATCCTGGCTCTTCTGCTGTGGGAGCAGAGGCCAAACGTTCGTGCTGTACTCACTGTGCTGCTGGGCAGCTGAGCGACACCACCTGAGAATTCGGATTCAAATGGACTTTTAGGTATGAAGCCGAGGAGAGACTGCAATGATGGTGACCCCGTTGCAAAGCTGCTTGTGTGCTGAAGAAGCAGAGCACTAGCTTTCCCTGCTGGTCCTTCTGCCGTGTGAGCAGATGCCACTGTTCATTCTGTGCTGACTGTGTTGCTGCGCAGCAGAGAGCAGCCTCTGGACTGATTCTATTCAAATGCTTTTCCTGTATGAAAGTGAGCAGTGAAAGCAACGATGGATGCACCAATGTAAAGGGGATTGTGTGCTGAGCAGGTCCAGCACCAGCTTTCAATCCTGGCTCTTCTGCTGTGGGAGCAGAGGCCAAACCTTCGTGCTGTACTAACTGTGCTGCTGGGCAGCTGAGAGACACCACCTGAGAATTTGGATTCAAATGGACTTTTAGGTAGGAAACCGAGGAGAGACTGCAATGATGGTGACCCCGTTGCAAAGCTGCTTGTGTGCTGAAGAAGCAGAGCACTAGCTTTCCCTGCTGCTCCTTCTGCCGTGTGAGCAGATGCCACTGTTCATTCTGTGCTGTGTTGCTGCCAGCAGGGAGCAGGCTCTGGACTGATTCTATTCAAATGCTTTTCCTGTATGAGTGTTAGCAGTGAAAGCAACGATGGAGGCACCAATGTAAAGGTGATTGTGTGCTGAACAGGTCCAGGACCAGCTTTCAGTCCTGTCTCTTCTGCTGTGGGAGCAGAGGCCAAACGTTCGTGCTGTACTCACTGTGCTGCTGGGCAGCTGAGACCACCTGAGAATTTGGATTCAAATGGACTTTTATGTATGAAACCGAGGAGAGACTGCAATGATGGTGACCCCGTTGCAAAGCTGCTTGTGTGCTGAAGAAGCAGAGCACTAGCTTTCCCTGCTGGTCCTTCTGCCGTGTGAGCAGATGCCACTGTTCATTCTGTGCTGACTGTGATCCTGCGCAGCAGAGAGCATGCTCTGGACTGATTCCATTCAAATGCTTTTCCTGTATGAAAGTGAGCAGTGAAAGCAACGATGGAGGCACCAATGTAAAGGGGATTGTGTGCTGAACAGGTCCAGCACCAGCTTTCAATCCTGGCTCTTCTGCTGTGGGAGCAGATGCCAAACGTTCGTGCTGTACTCACTGTGCTGCTGGGCAGCTGAGAGGCACACCTGAGAATTTGGATTCAAATGGACTTTTAGGGAGGAATCCGAGGAGAGACTGCAATGATGGTGACACCGTTGCAAAGCTGCTTGTGTGTTGAAGAGACACAGCACTAGCTTTCCCTGCTGGTCCTTCTGCCGTGTGAGCAGATGCCACTGTTCATTCTGTACTGTGTTGCTGCCAGCAGAGAGCAGGCTCTGGACTGATTCCATTCAAATGCTTTTCCTGTATGAAAGTGAGCAGTGAAAGCAACGATGAATGCACCAATGTAAAAGTGATTGTGTGCTGAACAGGTCCAGCACCAGCTTTCAATCCTGGCTCTTCTGCTGTGGGAGCAGAGGCCAAACGTTCGTGCTGTACTAACTGTGCTGCTGGGCAGCTGAGAGACACCACCTGAGAATTTGGATTCAAATGGACTTTTAGGTATGAAACCGAGGAGAGACTGCAATGATGGTGACCCCGTTGCAAAGCTGCTTGTGTGCTGAAGAAGCCCAGCACTAGCTTTCCCTGCTGGTCCTTCTGCTGTGGGAGCAGATGCCACTGCTCATTCTGTGCTGTGTTGCTGCCCACAGGGAGCAGGCTCTGGACTGATTCTATTCAAATGCTTTTCCTGTATGAGTGTTAGCAGTGAAAGCAACGATGGAGGAACCAATGTAAAGGTGATTGTGTGCTGAACAGGTCCAGCACCAGCTTTCAATCCTTGCTCTTCTGCTGTGAGAGCAGATGCCAAACGTTCTTGCTGTACTCACTGTGCTGCTGGGCAGCTGAGAGACACCACCTGAGAATTTGGATTCAAATGGACTTTTAGGTATGAAACCGAGGAGAGACTGCAATGATGGTGACCCCGTTGCAAAGCTGCTTGTGTGCTGAAGAAGCAGAGCACTAGCTTTCCCTGCTGGTCCTTCTGCTGTGTTAGCAGATGCCACTGTTCATTCTGTGCTGACAGTGTTGCTGCGCAGCAGAGAGCAGCCTCTGGACTGATTCCATTCAAATGCTTTTCCTGTATGAATGTGAGCAGTGAAAGCAACGATGGAGGCACCGATGTAAAGGTGATTGTGTGCTGAACAGGTCCAGCACCAGCTTTCAATCCTGGCTCTTCTGCTGTGGGAGCAGAGGCCAAACTTTCGTGCTGTACTCACTGTGCTGCTGGGCAGCTGAGAGAGACCACCTGAGAATTTGGATTCAAATGGACTTTTAGGTATGAAACCGAGGAGAGACTGCAATGATGGTGACCGCGTTGCAAACCTGCTTGTGTGCTGAAGAGACCCAGCACTAGCTTTCCCTGCTGGTCCTTCTGCCGTGTGAGCAGATGCCACTGTTCATTCTGTGCTGACTGTGTTGCTGCGCAGCAGAGAGCAGGCTCTGGACTGATTCCATTCAAATGCTTTTCCTGTATGAATGTGAGCAGTGAAAGCAACGATGGAGGCACCAATGTAAAGGTGATTGTGTGCTGAAGAGGTCCAGCACCAGCTTTCAATCCTGGCTCTTCTGCTGTGGGAGCAGAGGCCAAACGTTCGTTCTGTACTCACTGTGCGGCTGGGCAGCTGAGATAGACCACCTGAGAATTTGGATTCAAATGGATCTTTAGGTATGAAACCGAGGAGAGACTGCAATGATGGTGACCTCGTTGCAAAGCTGCTTGTGTGCTGAAGAAGCCCAGCACTACCTTTCCCTGCTGGTCCTTCTGCTGTGGGAGCAGTTGATACTGTTCATTCTGTGCTGTGTTGCTGCGCAGCAGAGAGCAGCCTCTGGACTGATTCCATTCAAATGCTTTTCCTGTATGAAAGTGAGCAGTGAAAGCAATGATGGAGGCACCAATGTAAAGGGGATTGTGTGCTGAACAGGTCCAGCACCAGCTTTCAATCCTAGCTCTTCTGGGGTGGAAGCAGAGGCCAAACATTCGTGCTGTACTCCCTGTGCTGCTGGGCAGCTGAGAGACACCACCTGAGAATTTGGATTCAAATGGACTTTTAGGTATGAAACCGAGGAGAGACTGCAATGATGGTGACACCGTAGCAAAGCTGCTTGTGTGCTGAAGAGGCCCAGCACTAGCTTTCCCTGCTGGTCCTTCTGCCGTGGGAGCAGATGCCACTGTTCATTCTGTGCTGACTGTGTTGCTGCGCAGCAGAGAGCAGGCTCTGGACTGATTCCATTCCAATGCTTTTCCTGTATGAGTGTTAGCAGTGAAAGCAACGATGCAGGCACCAATGTAAAGGTGATTGTGTGCTGAACAGGTCCAGCACCAGCTTTCAATCCTGGCTCTTCTGCTATGGGAGCAGAGGCCAAACGTTCGTGCTGTACTCACTGTGCTGCTGGGCAGCTGAGAGACACCACCTGAGAATTTGGATTCAAATGGACTTTTAGGTATGAAACCGAGGAGAGACTGCAATGATGGTGACCCCGTTGCAAAGCTGCTTGTGTGATGAAGAAGCAGAGCACTAGCTTTCCCTGCTGGTCCTTCTGCCGTGTGAGCAGATGCCACTGTTCATTCTGTGCTGTGTTGCTGCCAGCCGGAAGCAGGCTCTGGACTGATACTATTCAAATGCTTTTCCTGTATGAGTGTTAGCAGTGAAAGCAACGATGGATGCACCAATGTAAAGGGGATTGTGTGCTGAACAGGTCCAGCACCAGCTTTCAATCCTTGCTCTTCTGTTGTGGGAGCAGAGGCCAAATGTTCGTGCTGTACTCACTGTGGTGCTGGGCAGCTGAGAGAGACCACCTGAGAATTTGGATTCAAATGGACTTTTAGGTATGAAACCGAGGAGAGACTGCAATGATGGTGACCCCGTTGCAAAGCTGCTTGTGTGCTGAAGAGACACAGCACTAGCTTTCCCTGCTGGTCCTTCTGCCGTGTGAGCAGATGCCACTGTTAATTCTGTGCTGACTGTGTTGCTGCGCAGCAGAGAGCAGGCTCTGGACTGATTCCATTCAAATGCTTTTCCTGTATGAAAGTGAGCAGTGAAAGCAACGATGGAGGCACAAATGTAAAGGTGACTGTGTGCTGAACAGGTCCAGCACCAGCTTTCAATCCTGGCTCTTCTGCTGTGTGAGCAGAGGCCAAACGTTCGTGCTGTACTCACTGTGCTGCTGGGCAGCTGAGAGAGACGACCTGAGAATTTGGATTCAAATGGACTTTTAGGTATGAAACCGATTAGAGACTGCAATGATGGTGACCCCGTTGCAAAGCTGCTTCTCTGCTGAAGAGGCCCAGCACTAGCTTTCCCTGCTGGTCCAACTGTCGTGGGAGCAGATGCCACTGTTCATTCTGTGCTGTGTTGCTGCGCAGCTGAGAGAAGGCTCTGGACTGATTCCATTCAAATGCTTTTCCTGTATGAAAGTGAACAGTGAAAGCAACGATGGAGGCACCAATGTAAAGGTGATTGTGTGCTGAACAGGTCCAGCATCAGCATTCAATCCTAGCTCTTCTGGGGTGGAAGCAGAGGCCAAACGTTCGTGCGGTACTCCCTGTGCTGCTGGGCAGCTGAGAGACACCACCTGAGAATTTGGATTCAAATGGACTTTTAGGTATGAAACCGAGGAGAGACTGCAATGATGGTGACACCGTTGCAAAGCTGCTTGTGTGCTGAAGAGGCCCAGCACTAGCTTTCCCTGCTGGTCCTTCTGCTGTGGGAGCAGATGCCACTGTCCTGTGTTGCTGCGCCGCAGAGTGCAGGCTCTGGACTGATTCCATTCCAATCCTTTTCCTGTATGATAGTGAGCAGTGAAAGCAACGTTGGAGGAACCAATGTAAAGGTGATTGTGTGCTGAACAGGTCCAGCACCAGCTTTCAATCCTGGCTCTTCTGCTGTGGGAGTAGAGGCCAAACATTCGTGCTGTACTCACTGTGCTGCTGGGTAGCTGACAGAGACCACCTGAGAATTTGGATTCAAATGGACTTTTAGGTATGAAACCGAGGAGAGACTGCAATGATGGTGACACCGTTGCAAAGCTGCTTGTGTGCTGAAGAGGCCAGGCACTAGCTTTCCCTGCTGGTCCTTCTGCTGTGGGAGCAGATGCCACTGTTCATTCTGTGCTGACTGCGTTCCTGCGCAGCAGAGAGCAGGCTCTGGACTGATTCCATTCTAATGCTTTTCCTGTATGAAAGTGAGCAGTGAAAGCAACGATGGAGGCACCAATGTAAAGGTGATTGTGTGCTGGACAGGTCCAGCACCAGCTTTCAATCCTGGCTCTTCTGCTGTGGGAGCAGAGGCCAAACGCACGTGCTGTACTCACTGTTCTGCTGGGCAGCTGAGAGAGACCACTTGAGAATTTGGATTCAAATGGACTTTTAGGTATGAAACCGAGAAGAGACTGCAATGATGGTGACACCGTTGCAAAGCTGCTTGTGTGCTGAAGAGGCCCAGCACTAGCTTTCCCTGCTGGTCCTTCTGCTGTGGGAGCAGATGCCACTCTTCATTCTGTGCTGACTGTGTTGCTGCGCAGCAGAGAGCAGACTCTGGACTGATTCCATTCAAATGCTTTCCCTGTGTGAAAGTGAGCAGTGAAAGCAGTGATGGAGGCACCGATGTAAAGGTGATTGTGTGCTGAACAGGCCCAGCACCAGCTTTCAATACTGGCTCTTCTGCTGTGGGAGCAGAGGCCAAACGTTCGTGCTGCACACCATGTGCTGCTGGGCTGCTGAGAGAGACCACCCTAGAATTTGGATTCAAATGGACTTTTAGGTATGAAACCGAGGAGAGACTGCAATGATGGTGACACCGTTGCAAAGCTGCTTGTGTGCTGAAGAGGCCCAGCACTAGCTTTCCCTGCTGGTCCTTCTGCTGTGGGAGCAGAATCCACTGTTCATTCTGTGCTGTGTTGCTGCGCAGCAGAGAGCAGGCTCTGGACTGATTCCATTCCAATGCTTTCCCTGTGTGAAAGTGAGCAGTGAAAGCAATGATGGAGGCACCGATGTAAAGGTGATTGTGTGCTGAACAGGCCCAGCACCAGCTTTCAATCCTGGCTCTTCTGCTGTGGGAGCAGAGGCCAAACGTTCGTGCTGTACTCACTGTGCTGCTGGGCTGCTGAGAGACACCACCTGAGAATTTGGATTCAAATGGAATTTTAGGTATGAAACCGAGGAGAGACTGCAATGATGGTGACACCGTTGCAAAGCTGCTTGTGTGCTGAAGAGGCCCAGCACTAGCTTTCCCTGCTGGTCCTTCTGCTGTGGGAGCAGATGCCACTCTTCATTCTGTGCTGTCTGTGTGGCTGCGCAGCAGAGAGCAGGCTCTGGACTGATTCCATTCAAATGCTTTTCCCGTATGAAAGTGAGCAGTGAAAGCAACGATGGAGGCACCAATGTAAAGGTGATTGTGTGCTGAACAGGTCCAGCACCAGCTTTCAATCCTGGCTCTTCTGCTGTGGGAGCAGAGGCCAAACGCACGTGGTGTGCTCACTGTGCTGCTGGGCAGCTGAGAGAGACCACCTGAGAATTTGGATTCAAATGGACTTTTAGGTATGAAACCGAGGAGAGACTGCAATGATGGTGACACCGTTGCAAAGCTGCTTGTGTGCTGAGGAGGCCCAGCACTAGCTTTCCCTGCTGGTCCTTCTGCTGTGGGAGCAGATGCCACTCTTCATTCTGTGCTGTGTTGCTGCGCAGCAGAGAGCAGGCTCTGGACTGATTCCATTCAAATGTTTTTCCTGTATGAAACTGAGCAGTGAAAGCAACGATGGAGGCACCAATGTAAGTGTGATTGTGTGCTGAAGAGGTCCAGCACGAGGTTTCAATCCTGGCTCTTCTGCTGTGGGAGCAGAGGCCAAACGTTCATGCTGTACTCACTGTGGTGCTGGGCAGCTGAGAGAGACCACCTGAGAATTTGGATTCAAATGGAATTTTAGGTATGAAACCGAGGAGAGACTGCAATGATGGTGACACCGTTGCAAAGCTGCTTGTGTGCTGAAGAGGCCCAGCACTAGCTTTCCCTGCTGGTCCTTCTGCTGTGGGAGCAGATGCCACTGTTCATACTGTGCTGTCTGTGTTGCTGCGCAGCAGAGAGAAGGCTCTGGACTGATTCCATTCAAATGCTTTCCCTATGTGAAAGTGAGCAGTGAAAGCAACAATGGAGACACAAATATAAGTGTGATTGTGTGCTGAAGAGGTCCAGCACCAGCTTTCAATCCTGGCTCTTCTGCTGTGGGAGCAGAGGCCAAACGTTCGTGCTGTACTCACTGTGCTGCTGGGCAGCTGAGAGACACCACCTGAGAATTTGGATTCAAATGGACTTTTAGGTATGAACCCGAGGAGAGACTGCAATGATGGTGACACCGTTGCATAGCTGACTGTGTGCTGAAGAGGCCCAGCACTAGCTTTCCCTGCTGGTCCTTCTGCTGTGGGAGCATATGCCACTGTTCATTCTGTGCTGACTGTGTTGCTGCGCAGCAGAGAGCAGGCTCTGGACTGATTCCATTCCAATGCTTTCCCTGTGTGAATGAGAGCAGTGAAAGCAATGATGGAGGCACCAATGTAATGGTGATTGTGTGCTGAACAGGCCCAGCACCAGCTTTCAATCCTGGCTCTTCTGCTGTGGGAGTAGAGCCCAAACATTCGTGCTGTACTCACTGTGCTGCTGGGTACCTGAGAGAGACCACCTGAGAATTTGGATTCAAATGGACTTTTAGGTATGAAACCGAGGAGAGACTGCAATGATGGTGACACCGTTGCAATGCTGCTTGTGTGCTGAAGAGGCCCAGCACTAGCTTTCCCTGCTGGTCCTTCTGCTGTGGGAGCAGATGCCACTGTTCATTCTGTGCTGACTGTGTTGCTGCGCAGCAGAGAGCAGGCTCTGGACTGATTCCATTCAAATGCTTTTCCTGTATGAGTGTTAGCAGTGAAAGCAACGATGGAGGCACCAATGTAAAGGTGATTGTGTGCTGAACAGGTCCAGCCCCAGCTTTCAATCCTGGCTCTTCTGCTATGGGAGCAGAGGCCAAACGTTCGTGCTGTACTCACTGTGCTGCTGGGCAGCTGAGAGACACCACCTGAGAATTTGGATTCAAATGGACTTTTAGGTATGAAACCGAGGAGAGACTGCAATGATGGTGACCCCGTTGCAAAGCTGCTTGTGTGCTGAAGAAGCAGAGCACTAGCTTTCCCTGCTGGTCCTTCTGCTGTTGGAGCAGATGCCACTCTTCATTCTGTGCTGTGTTGCTGCGCAGCAGAGAGCAGGCTCTGGACTGATTCCATTCAAATGCTTTTCCTGTATGAGTGTTAGCAGTGAAAGCAACGATGGAGGCACCAATGTAAAGGTGATTGTGTGCTGAACAGGTCCAGCACCAGCTTTCAATCCTGGCTCTCCTGCTGTGGGAGCAGAGGCCAAACGCACGTGGTGTGCTCACTGTGCTGCTGGGCAGCTGAGAGACACCACCTGAGAATTTGGATTCAAATGGACTTTTAGGTATGAAACCGAGGAGAGACTGCAATGATGGTGACCCCGTTGCAAAGCTGCTTGTGTGCTGAGGAGGCCCAGCACTAGCTTTCCCTGCTGGTCCTTCTGCTGTGGGAGCAGATGCCACTCTTCATTCTGTGCTGTGTTGCTGCGCAGCAGAGAGCAGGCTCTGGACTGATTCCATTCAAATGCTTTTCCTGTATGAAACTGAGCAGTGAAAGCAACGATGGAGGCACCAATGTAAGTGTGATTGTGTGCTGAAGAGGTCCAGCACCAGGTTTCAATCCTGGCTCTTCTGCTGTGGGAGCAGAGGCCAAACGTTCGTGCTGTACTCACTGTGGTGCTGGGCAGCTGAGAGAGACCACCTGAGAATTTGGATTCAAATGGAATTTTAGGTATGAAACCGAGGAGAGACTGCAATGATGGTGACACCGTTGCAAAGCTGCTTGTGTGCTGAAGAGGCCCAGCACTAGCTTTCCCTGCTGGTCCTTCTGCTGTGGGAGCAGATGCCACTCTTCATTCTGTGCTGTCTGTGTTGCTGCGCAGCAGAGAGCAGGCTCTGGACTGATTCTATTCAAATGCTTTTCCTGTATGAAAGTGAGCAGTGAAAGCAACGATGGAGGCACCAATGTAAAGGGGATTGTGTGCTGAACAGGTCCAGCACCAGCTTTCAATCCTGGCTCTTCTGCTGTGGGAGCAGAGGCCAAACGTTCGTGCTGTGCTCCCTGTGCTGCTTGGCAGCTGAGAGAGACCACCTGAGAATTTGGATTCAAATGGACTTTTAGGTATGAAACCGAGGAGAGACTGCAATGATGGTGACACCGTTGCAAAGCTGCTTGTGTGCTGAAGAGGCCCAGCACTAGCTTTCCCTGCTGGTCCTTCTGCTGTGGGAGCAGATGCCACTGTTCATACTGTGCTGTCTGTGTTGCTGCGCAGCAGAGAGAAGGCTCTGGACTGATTCCATTCAAATGCTTTCCCTATGTGAAAGTGAGCAGTGAAAGCAACAATGGAGACACAAATATAAGTGTGATTGTGTGCTGAAGAGGTCCAGCACCAGCTTTCAATCCTGGCTCTTCTGCTGTGGGAGCAGAGGCCAAACGTTCGTGCTGTACTCCCTGTGCTGCTGGGCAGCTGAGAGACACCACCTGAGAATTTGGATTCAAATGGACTTTTAGGTATGAAACCGAGGAGAGACTGCAATGATGGTGACACCGTTGCATAGCTGACTGTGTGCTGAAGAGGCCCAGCACTAGCTTTCCCTGCTGGTCCTTCTGCTGTGGGAGCATATGCCACTCTTCATTCTGTGCTGACTGTGTTGCTGCGCAGCAGAGAGCAGGCTCTGCACTGATTCTATTCAAATGCTTTTCCTGTATGAAAGTGAGCCCTGAAAGCAACGATGGAGGCACTGTCCTGGGTTCAGCAGTAGCAGTCATGTTTTTTTCCTTTGTGTTAACTGGTGCAGTGCTGTGTTTTGACTTCTAGTTTGAGAACAGTTTTGGTGAAGGCGATGTTGTCGGTTGTTGCTAAGTGATGTTTACCCTGACCAAGGACTCTGTGTGGCTCATGCTCTGCCAGGGAGGAGGGGAAGCTGTGAGGAAGCAGAGACGGGGCGCCTGACCAGGGCTAGCCGGGGAGGTATTCCATACCACAGCACGTCATGCCCGGGGTGGGGGGTAACTGGGAGTTACCCGGAAGGACAGGGGCTTCCGGGTGGAACTCGTTTTCTTGGCCGGTGGTATCGTATTCTCTTCCCTTGTTATTTTCTTTTATCATTGTTTTAGCTGATAGTAGCGGTGGTGATTTGTTGCTGGACTGTTCTTGTCTCAACCCGTAGGAGTTGCACTCTCTCGATCCTCCTCCCCGTTCCTCCGGGAGCGGGGAAGGGGAGAGCCCCGGTGCAGGGGGGGGGGAGACGGACACGGACCTTGATTGTTGTCAGCTCGGCACCACTCACTGGGAGTGAGTGAACAAGTTACCTGACTGGGTTTAAACCACGACAGTTCTTTTTGGATCCCAACGTGGGGCACGAGGGGTTGAGATAAGAACAGATCTGACTGGATTGATAGTCACTCGTCACAATGCTGATTTATTGGCTGTCAAGGTTTTTCCTCTTGATCTCACAGTTTCAGTATACCATACCTTACGTCCATCCGGTATTGGCTGTATTAGTGTTTTTCAAGTGTGGGGCTTGGGCTAAGGTTTTTATCCCATTGTACTTTATGGTAATGACTTGTAATACAATAGAATCATTGATCATGAAACTGATCTGGTTTATGTTCCCACTGTGGTCACCACCTTTATACTTTGGGAGGTATATGATGGAGGTGCTTAGCAATTACACATCTTTTTTCTCCTTCTCAGGTGCTCAACCTGTGAAGGAGACATCCTTTTACCCTCCTAGTCGTCCCCCCAGACCATTTACATTTGAGAGTTTTGAATTTTTTGAATGGCCTTTTAATGCTGTTGAGACTTGTTTGCTGATGGTGATGGGAATCACCATGCTAACACGCATACAGAGTGTGTTTTGCCCACTACTGATTTCAAGAGTTAAGCAGATTCAGGTTTGGGTCTTGTCTGGGGTCAAAAGACGATGTAGGAGGACCGAGAGATTTTCCCAGAGGCTGGACAGCCATGAGTGGCAGGGTGTGTGGGATAGTACGGGCAAGTATCTAGGTCAGTGGGCCCCTCCAGTATTTTGGAATTTCACTACCGAACAACTGCAAAATCCAGAAGAATTAGTAAAACACTTAAATGAGGTGTGTGGTCATTCTGGCCATACCAGAGATGGACAAATCACGGCAACGTGCTGGGGCTTGGCCTATGCTTACAGGGCCTTGTTCAACACTATCCAGCACCTTCAAAAGGAAAAGAATATCGGCAGATTTGAGGGCAAAGCGTCAGTCGCTACTCAAACTTTGGCTGCAATGAACTGCGCAGCTACCCCAGTGGCAAGTACAGCAGCTGCTCAAACTTCAACTGCAACAGACAGCGCGGTTACCCCAGCTCCAAGCACGGTAGCTACACCACCCCCAGCAACAAGTACAGTCGCTACTCAAACCACAGTGATAATCACTGCAGCCAAACCAGAGGACCAATTCGTACCAATATCGGTTGCCCCTGTACGCAAGAGAACAAGCAAAAAGGAGGCAAAAAGGGTGAAGCGAGATGAAGAACCAATGAATTCACCACCCGGTCCAGAATCTGATCAGGAGTCATCATCACATGACGAAGAAGAAGAAGAAGAGGTAACTTCTCGACCTCGGACCTCAACCGAGCTGCGGAATATGCGAAAAGATTTTACCCGTCAACCAGGGGAGCACATCATCACCTGGTTACTCCGATGCTGGGACAATGGGGCCGATGGTCACGAACTAGAAGGTACAGAAGCCAAGCAGCTGGGATCACTTGCTAGAGAAGGGGGAATTGACAAAGCAATTGCAAGAGAGAAAAAGTCCCTCAGCCTTTGGAGGAGGCTCTTGGCAGCTGTGAAAGAAAGATTTCCGTACAAGGATGATGTTACGAGTCGTTCGGCCAAGTGGACTACTATAGACAAAGGCATCCAGTCTCTGAGGGAATCGGCCATCGTAGAGATGATCTATCACATCAAGCCGAATAACGGGGATACACCTATAGATCCAGATGAAGTTGAATGTACACGACCCATGTGGCGAAAACTTACACGGAATGCACCGTCATCATATGCCCATTCATTGGCAACAATGACCTGGAATGACATAGTACCACTAACAGTGGATGAAATGGTTCATAAACTCCGAGAGTTCGAAGACAATCTCAGTCCTTCCATCATCTCAGCTGTGAAAAAACTGTCCCAGGACCTCGACAAATTGAGGGACGATGTATCTGATTTATCCAGCTCCTCACGTGTACCAACACACGTCTCAGCTATTAACAAAAGACGTCCTATTATTCAAGAGAGGAGATACAGAAGGTATACGCCACGGGGTACCCTATGGTTTTACCTGCTGGATCACGGAGAAGACATGACAAAGTGGGATGGAAAACCTACTTCAGCTTTGGAGGAACGGGTGAGTGAACTGAAGAGGGGAGCAAGGGCCAAGACTGATCGTCCCATGAGAGCTATGGCTTCAGTCTCTGGTGAGCAGTTTCCCAGATGGAGTGGAAGAGCTGATTTTACTCCAGCTCCTGTGATAACGAAGAATAATCCCTTTCACCACGACTTAAGTGTCCAATGCTGTGACGACCATTAGAGGGGCCCTGCCTCCAGCCAGGTGGAGGTAGGGGACAATCGGATTTACTGGACTGTGTGGATCAGATGGCCTGGCACATCAGTCCCACAGAAGTATAAGGTTCTAGTAGATACCGGTGCACAGTGTACCCTGATGCCATCAAGCTGTCAAGGGGTGGAACCCATCTATATTTCTGGAGTAACAGGAGGATCCCAAGAGTTGACTGTGCTGGAGGCTGAAATCAGCCTGACTGGGAGGGAGTGGCAAAAGCACCCTATTGTGACTGGTCCAGAGGCTCCATGCATCCTCGGCATAGACTACCTCAAGAGAGGGTACTTCAAAGACCCAAAAGGGTACCGGTGGGCTTTCGGTATTGCTGCTTTGGAGACTGAGGAAATTGAGCAGCTGTCCACCTTGCCTGGTCTCTCAGAAGATCCCTCTGCTGTGGGGTTGCTGAAAGTTGAAGAACAACAAGTGCCAATTGCGACCACAACAGTGCACCGGCGGCAATATCGCACCAACCGAGACTCCCTGATTCCCATCCATCAGCTGATCCGTAGACTGGAGAGTCAGGGGGTGATCAGCAGGACCCGCTCACCCTTCAATAGCCCCATATGGCCAGTGCGAAAGTCTAATGGAGAATGGAGACTAACAGTAGACTATCGTGGCCTGAATGAAGTCACACCACCATTGAGTGCTGCCGTACCGGACATGCTAGAACTTCAGTATGAACTAGAGTCAAAGGCAGCCAAGTGGTATGCCACGATTGATATTGCCAATGCATTTTTCTCCATTCCTTTGGCAGCAGAGTGCAGGCCACAGTTTGCTTTTACTTGGAGGGGTGTCCAGTTCACTTGGAACCGACTGCCCCAGGGGTGGAAACACAGCCCTACCATTTGCCATGGACTGATCCAGACTGCACTGGAACAGGGGCAAGCTCCAGAACACCTGCAATACATTGATGACATTATTGTGTGGGGCGATACAGCGGAAGAAGTCTTTGAGAAAGGGAGGAAAATAATCCAAATCCTGCTGAAAGCCGGTTTTGCCATAAAACGGAGTAAGGTCAAGGGACCTGCACAGGAGATTCAATTTTTGGGAATAAAATGGCAAGATGGACGTAGACAGATCCCCACAGATGTGATCAACAAGATAACAGCAATGTCTCCACCAACTAATAAGAAAGAAACGCAAGCTTTCTTGGGTGCAGTGGGGTTCTGGAGAATGCACATCCCAAATTACAGTTCGATTGTAAGCCCTCTCTATCATGTGACCCGGAAGAAGAATGATTTTAAATGGGGCCCTGAGCAGCAACAAGCCTTTGAGCAAATTAAACGTGAGATAGTTCATGCAGTAGCCCTTGGACCAGTCCGGACGGGGCCAGATGTAAAAAATGTGCTGTACACTGCAGCTGGGGAGAACGGTCCTACCTGGAGCCTCTGGCAGAAAGCTCCAGGGGAGACTCGAGGTCGACCCCTCGGCTTTTGGAGTCGGGGATACAAAGGATCTGAGGCCAGCTATACCCCAACTGAGAAAGAGATACTGGCAGCGTATGAAGGGGTTCGAGCTGCTTCGGAAGTGATTGGCACTGAAGCACAGCTCCTCCTGGCACCCCGGCTGCCCGTGCTGGGCTGGATGTTCAAAGGCAGGGTCTCCTCTACACATCATGCAACTGATGCTACATGGAGTAAATGGGCTGCACTAATTACACAACGAACTCGAATAGGAAATCCCAGTCGTCCAGGCATTCTAGAAGTCATCATGGACTGGCCAGAGGGCAAAGATTTCGGAATGTCACCAGAGGAGGAGGTGGTGCGTGCTGAAGAGGCCCCACCATATAATAAACTGTCAGAAAGTGAAAAGCAGTATGCCTTGTTTACTGATGGCTCTTGCCGTATTGTGGGAAAGCATCGGAGATGGAAGGCAGCTGTATGGAGTCCCCAATGACAAGTTGCAGAAACTGCTGAAGGAGAGGGTGAATCGAGTCAATTTGCCGAGGTGAAAGCCATCCAGCTGGCCCTGGACATTGCTGAACGAGAAAAGTGTCCAGTACTTTATCTCTATACTGACTCATGGATGGTGGCAAATGCCCTGTGGGGGTGGTTGAAGCAATGGAAGCAGAGCAACTGGCAACGCAGAGGTAAACCCATCTGGGCTGCTGCACTGTGGAAAGATATTGCTGCCCGGGTGCAGAACCTGGTGGTGAAGGTACGTCATGTAGATGCCCATGTACCCAAGAGTCGGGCCACTGAGGAACACCAGAACAACCAACAAGTGGATAAAGCGGCTAAGATTGAAGTGGCTCAGATGGACTTAGATTGGCAACATAAAGGTGAATTATTTTTGGCCCGGTGGGCCCATGACACTTCAGGCCATCAGGGCAGAGATGCAACATATAGATGGGCCCGTGACCGAGGGGTGGACTTAACAATGGACACTATTGCCCAGGTTATTCATGAGTGTGAAACATGTGCTGCAATTAAACAAGCCAAGCGGTTAAAGCCTCTTTGGTATGGAGGACGATGGTTGAAGTATAAATATGGGGAGGCCTGGCAGATTGACTATATCACACTGCCACCAACCCGCCAAGGCAAGCGCCATGTGCTTACCATGGTGGAAGCAACCACCGGCTGGCTGGAAACATACGCTGTGCCCCATGCCACTGCCCGGAACACCATCCTGGGCCTTGAGAAACAGATTTTGTGGCGACACGGCACCCCAGAGAGAATTGAGTCAGACAATGGGACTCATTTCCGGAATAACCTTATAGATATTTGGGCCAAAGAGCATGGCATTGAGTGGGTATATCACATCCCCTACCATGCACCAGCCTCTGGGAAAATCGAACGGTACAATGGGCTGTTAAAAACTACACTGAGAGCGATGGGTGGGGGAACTTTCAAGCATTGGGATACACATTTACCAAAGGCCACCTGGTTGGTCAACACCAGAGGATCTGCCAACAGGGCTGGCCCAGCCCAGTCAGAACTTTTACATATTGTAGAGGGGGACAAAGTTCCCGTGGTGCATATGAAGAATTTGCTGGGGAAGACAGTCTGGGTTATTCCTGCTTCAGGTAAAGGCAAACCCACTCGTGGGATTGCTTTTGCTCAGGGACCTGGATATACTTGGTGGGTAATGCGGGAAGATGGGGAAGTCCGATGTATACCTCAAGGGGATTTGATTTTAGGGGAAAACAGCCAGTGAACTCAATTGTATGCTGTTGCCTGCTGTGTAATGCTTTTATAGCCCATCAACTAGATGTCTCCAGGTCACCAGCGACTGGCCCTGACTTCCCTCCAGCCATCATCCCAACAGAGAATGAACTTGGAACATCATGGACCGAATGGACTTGGCAGCATTATAGGGATTGGTCCATGCACTAAGAAAATGATTTTTTCCTCTTGGTCTGTATGTATATGGATGTATATATGTGGGAGAGCGATGGTGTATTGAAAATGTGGGATCTGAGCACGACGTGAACGGTATGGAATAAGGGGTGGATAATATCCTGGGTTCAGCAGTAGCAGTCATGTTTTTTCCTTTGTGTTAACTGGTGCAGTGCTGTGTTTTGACTTCTAGTTTGAGAACAGTGTTGGTGAAGGCGATGTTGTCGGTTGTTGCTAAGTGATGTTTACCCTGACCAAGGACTCTGTGAGGCTCATGCTCTGCCAGGGAGGAGGGGAAGCTGTGAGGAAGCAGAGACGGGGCGCCTGACCAGGGCTAGCCGGGGAGGTATTCCATACCACAGCACGTCATGCCCGGGGTGGGGGGTAACTGGGAGTTACCCGGAAGGACAGGGGCTTCCGGGTGGAACTCGTTTTCTTGGCCGGTGGTATCGTATTCTCTTCCCTTGTTATTTTCCCTTATCATTGTTTTAGCTGATAGTAGCGGTGGTGATTTGTTGCTGGACTGTTCTTGTCTCAACCCGTAGGAGTTGCACTCTCTCGATCCTCCTCCCCGTTCCTCCGGGAGCGGGGAAGGGGAGAGCCCCGGTGCAGGGGGGGGGAGACGGACACGGACCTTGATTGTTGTCAGCTCGGCACCACTCACTGGGAGTGAGTGAACAAGTTACCTGACTGGGTTTAAATCACGACAGGCACGAATGTAAAGGTGATTGTGTGCTGAAGAGGTCCAGCACCAGCTTTCAATCCTGGCTCTTCTGCTGTGGGAGCAGAGGCCAAACGTTCTTGCTGTACTCACTGGATGATAACTTCCTCCTGCAAATGGTGGATGAGCCGACCAGGAGAGGAGCGCTGCTGGATCTCATCCTCACTAACAAGGAGGATCTGGTCGAAGCAGTAAGGGTTGAGGGCTGCCTTGGTTGCAGCGACCACGAGATGGTGGAGTTCAGGATCTTGTGTGGCAGGACTAGTAGAATACCAAGTAGAATTGCAACCCTGGACTTTAGCAGGGCAAACTTTGGCCTTTTCAAGCAATTGCTAGGGGAAATCCCATGGGCAGGGCTGCTTGAAGGTAAAGGGGCCCAAGATAGTTGGTTGACATTCAAGGACTGCTTTTTCCGTGCTCAAGATCGGAGCATCCCGACACGTAGGAAGTCAAGGAAGAGGGCCAAGAGACCTGCGTGGCTAAATAGGGAATTGCTGGGTATGCTCAAGTGGAAGAGGAGAGTTTACAGGTCATGGAAGGAGGGGCTGGCCACTTGGGAGGAATATAAGGCTGCTGCTAGAAGATGTAGGAAGGCAGCTAGGAGGACTAAGGCATCCTTAGAATTAAACCTGGCAAGAAGGGTCAAGGACAGCAAAAAGAGCTTTTTTAAATACATGGCAGACAAAACTAACACCAGAGGCAATGTAGGCCCACTGATGAACTGGATGGGTGCCCTGGTGACAGAAGATAAAGAGATGGCAGAGTTACTGAATGCCTTCTTTGTCTCTGTCTACTCTGCTGCGGGCAGTCCTGAAGAGCCCTGTACCCCTGAGACCTTAGATGAAGTCAGGTCGATGGAGCGGTTTGCCTTAGTCGATGAGGAATGGGTTAGAGACCAGTTGAGCAATCTGGACATGCATAAATCCATGGGTCCAGATGGGATGCACCCGCGGGTGCTGAGGGAACTGGCGGAAGTCATTGCTAGACCACTCTCCATCATCTTTACCAAGTCTTGGGAAACGGGAGAGGTGCCTGAGGACTGGAGGAAAGCAAATGTCACTCCAGTCTTCAAAAAGGGCAAGAAGGAGGACCCGGGTAACTACAGACCGGTCAGCCTCACCTCCATCCCTGGGAAAGTGATGGAACACCTTATCCTTGGTACCATCTTAAGGCATATCAAGGATAAGAAGGTTATGAGGGGCAGTCAACATGGCTTCACCAGGGGGAAATCATGTTTGACCAATCTCTTAGCCTTTTATGAGGAAATAACACAGTGGATGGATGATGGCAGAGCGGTGGATGTGGTCTACCTTGACCTCAGCAAAGCATTTGACACAGTCTCCCACAGCATCCTCACGGCTAAAATGAGGAAGTGTGGACTGGATGATCAGGTAGTGAGGTGGACTGCGAACTGGCTGAAGGAGAGAAGCCAGAGAGTTGTAGTCTATGGGGCTGAGTCTAGTTGGAGGCCTGTGACTAGTGGAGTGCCTCAAGGGTCAGTACTGGGACCGGTATTATTTAATATATTCATCAATGATTTAGATGAGGGAATTGAGTGTACTATCAGCAAGTTTGCTGATGACACTAAGCTGGGAGGAGTGGCTGATACGCCAGAAGGCTGTGCTGCCATCCAGCGAGACCTGGATAGGCTGGAGAGTTGGGCAGGGAGTAACTTGATGAAATATAACAAGGGAAAGTGTAGAGTCCTGCATCTGGGCAGGAACAACCCCCGGTTCCAGTATAGGTTGGGGAACGACCTGTTAGAAAGCAGTGTAGGGGAGAGGGACCTGGGGGTCCTAGTGGACAACAGGATGACCATGAGCCAACACTGTGCCCTTGTGGCTAAGAAGGCCAATGGCATCCTGGGGTGTATTAGAAGGGGGGTGGTTAGTAGGTCGAGAGAGGTCCTCCTTCCCCTCTACTCTGCCCTGGTGAGACCGCATCTGGAGTATTGTGTCCAGTTCTGGGCCCCTCAGTTCAAGAAGGACAGGGAGCTGCTGGAGAGAGTCCAGCGCAGGGCAACAAAGATGATTAAGGGAGTGGAACATCTCCCTTATGAAGAAAGACTGAGGGAGCTGGGTCTCTATAGTTTGGAGGAGACTGAGGGGTGACCTTATCAGTGTCTATAAATGTATAAAGGGGGAGTGTCACGAGGACGGAGCCAGGCTCTACTCAGTGGCAAACAATGATAGGACAAGGGGTAATGGGTACAAACTGGAACACAAGAGGTTCCACTTAAACTTGAGAAGAAACTTCTTCTCAGTGAGGGTGACGGAACACTGGAACAGGCTGCCCAGGGAGGTTGTGGAGTCTCCTTCCCTGGAGACATTGAAAACCCGCATGGACGCATTCCTGTGTAACATTATCTAGGTGTTCCTGCTCCGGCAGGGGGATTGGACTAGATGATCTTTCGAGGTCCCTTCCAATCTCTAACATACTGTGATACTGTGATACCGTGATGTGAAAGTGAGCAGTGAAAGCAACGATGGAGGCACCGATGTAAAGGTGATTGTGTGCTGAACAGGTCGAGCACCAGCTTTCAATCCTGGCTCTTCTGCTGTGGGAGCAGAGGCCAAACGTTCGTGCTGTACTCACTGTGCTGCTGGGCTGCTGAGAGAGACCACCTGAGAATTTGGATTCAAATGGACTTTTATGTATGAAACCAAGGAGAGACTGCAATGATGGTGACACCATTTCAAAGCTGCTTGAGTGCTGAAGAGGCCCAGCACTAGCTTTCCCTGCTGGTCCTTCTGCTGTGGGAGCAGATGCCACTCTTCATTCTGTGCTGACTGTGTTGCTGCCAGCAGAGAGCAGGCTCTGGACTGATTCCATTCCAATGCTTTCCCTGTGTGAAAGTGAGCAGTGAAAGCAATGATGGAGGCACCGATGTAAAGGTGATTGTGTGCTGAAGAGGCCCAGCACCAGCTTTCAATCCTGGCTCTTCTGCTGTGGGAGCAGAGGCCAAACGTTCGTGCTGTACTCACTGTGCTGCTGGGCTGCTGAGAGAGACCACCTGAGAATTTGGATTCAAATGGACTTTTAGGTATGAAACCGAGGAGAGACTGCAATGATGGTGACACCGTTGCAAAGCTGCTTGTGTGCTGAAGAGGCCCAGCACTAGATTTCCCTGCTGGTCCTTCTGCTGTGGGAGCAGATGCCACTGTTCATTCTGTGCTGTGTTGCTGCGCAGCAGAGAGCAGGCTCTGGACTGATTCCATTCAAATACTTTTCCTGTATGAAAGTGAGCAGTGAAAGCAACGATGGAGGCACCAATGTAAGTGTGATTGTGTGCTGAAGAGGTCCAGCACCAGCTTTCAATCCTGGCTCATCTGCTGTGGGAGCAGAGGCCAAACGTTCGTGCTGTACTCACTGTGCTGCTGGGCAGCTGAGAGAGACCACTTGAGAATTTGGATTCAAATGGACTTTTAGGTATGAAACCGAGGAGAGACTGCAATGATGGTGACACCGTTGCAAAGCTGCTTGTGTGCTGAAGAGGCCCAGGACTAGCTTTCCCTGCTGGTCCTTCTGCTGTGGGAGCAGATGCCACTCTTCATTCTGTGCTGACTGTGTTGCTGCGCAGCAGAGAGCAGGCTCTGCACTGATTCAATTCCAATGCTTTCCCTGTGTGAAAGTGAGCAGTGAAAGCAATGATGGAGGCACCGATGTAAAGGTGATTGTGTGCTGAACAGGCCCAGCACCAGCTTTCAATCCTGGCTCTTCTGCTGTGGGAGCAGAGGCCAAACGTTCGTGCTGTACTCACTGTGCTGCTGGGCAGCTGAGAGAGACCACCTGAGAATTTGGATTCAAATGGACTTTTAGGTATGAAACCGAGGAGAGACTGCAATGATGGTGACACCGTTGCAAAGCTGCTTGTGTGCTGAAGAGGCCCAGCACTAGCTTTCCCTGCTGGTCCTTCTGCTGTGGGAGCAGATGCCACTGTTCATTCTGTGCTGTGTTGCTGCGCAGCAGAGCAGCTTCTGGACTGATTCCATTCAAATGCTTTTCCTGTATGAAAGTGAGCAGTGAAAGCAACGATGGAGGCACGAATGTAAAGGAGATTGTGTGCTGAACAGGTCCAGCTCCAGCTTTCAATCCTGGCTCTTCTCCTGTGGGAGCAGAGGCCAAACGTTTGTGCTGTACTCACTGTGCTGCTGGGCAGCTGAGAGAGACCACTTGAGAATTTGGATTCAAATGGACTTTTAGGTATGAAACCGAGGAGAGACTGCAATGATGGTGACACCGTTGCAAAGCTGCTTGTGTGCTGAAGAGGCCCAGCACTAGCTTTCCCTGCTGGTCCTTCTGCTGTGGGAGCAGATGCCACTGTTCATTCTGTGCTGTGTTGCTGCGCAGCAGAGAGCAGGCTCTGGACTGATTCCATTCAAATACTTTTCCTGTGTGAAAGTGAGCAGTGAAAGCAACGATGGAGGCACCAATGTAAAGGTGATTGTGTGCTGAAAATGCCCAGCACCAGCTTTCAATCCTGGCTCTTCTGCTGTGGGAGCAGAGGCCAAAAGTTCGTGCTGTACTCACTGTGCTGCTGGGCAGCTGAGAGAGACCACCTGGGAATTTGGATTCAAATGGACTTTTAGGTATGAAACCGAGGAGAGACTGCAATGATGGTGACACCTTTGCAAAGCTGCTTGTGTGCTGAAGAGGCCCAGCACTAGCTTTCCCTGCTGGTCCTTCTGCTGTGGGAGCAGATGCCACTCTTCATTCTGTGCTGTCTGTGTTGCTGCGCAGCAGAGAGCAGGCTCTGGACTGATTCCATTCCAATGCTTTCCCTGTATGAAAGTGAGCAGTGAAAGCAACGATGGAGGCACCGATGTAAAGGTGATTGTGTGCTGAACAGGTCCAGCACCAGCTTTCAATCCTGGCTCTTCTGCTGTAGGAGCAGTGGCCAAACGTTCGTGCTGTACTCACTGTGCTGCTGGGCAGCTGAGAGAGACCCCTGAGAATTTGGATTCAAATGGACTTTTAGGTATGAAACCGAGGTGAGACTGCACTGATGGTGACACCGTTGCAAAGCTGCTTGCGTGCTGAAGAGGCCCAGCACTAGCTTTCCTCGCTGGTCCTTCTGCTGTGGGAGCAGATGCCACTGTTCATTCTGTGTTGTGTTTCTGCGCAGCAGAGAGCAGGCTCTGGACTGATTCCATTCAAATACTTTTCCTGTATGAAAGTGAGCAGTGAAAGCATCAATGGAGGCACCAATGTAAAGGTGATTGTGTGCTGAACAGGTCCAGCACCAGCTTTCAATCCTGGCTCTTCTGCTGTGGGAGCAGAGGCCAAACGTTCGTGCTGTACTCACTGTGCTGCCGGGGAGCTGAGAGAGACCACCCTAGAATTTGGATTCAAATGGACTTTTAGGTATGAAACCAAGGAGGGACTGCAATGATGGTGACACCGTTTTAAAGCTGCTTGTGTGCTGAAGAGGCCCAGCACTAGCTTTCCCTGCTGGTCCTTCTGCTGTGGGAGCAGATGCCACTCTTCATTCTGTGCTGACTGTGTTGCTGCGCAGCAGAGAGCAGGCTCTGGACTGATTGCATTCAAATACTTTTCCTGTATGAAAGTGAGCAGTGAAAGCAACGATGGAGGCACCAATGTAAAGGTGATTGTGTGCTGAACAGGTCAGCACCAGCTTTCAATCCTTGCTCTTCTGCTGTGGGAGCAGATGCCAAACGTTCGTGCTGTACTCATTGTGCTGCTGGGCAGCTGAGAGCGACCACCTGAGAATTTGTATTCAAATGGACTTTTAGGTCTGAAACCGAGGAGAGAGTGCAATGATGGTGACACTGTTGCAATGCTGACTGTGTGCTGAAGAGGCCCTGCACCAGCTTTCCCTGCTGGCCCTTCTGCACTGGGGGCAGATGCCAAACGTTCATTATCTGCTGACTGTGTTGCTGGGCAGCAGAGAGCAGGTTCTGGACTGATTGGATTCAAATGCTTTTCCTGTATGAGTGTTAGCAGTGAAAGCAATGATGGAGGCACCAATGTAAAGGTGATTGTGTGCTGAACAGGTCCAGCACCAGCTTTCAATCCTGGCTCTTCTGCTGTGGGAGCAGAGGCCAAACCTTCATGCTCTACTCACAGTGCCGCTGGGCAGCTGAGAGCGACCACCTGAGAATTTGTATTCAAATGGACTTTTAGGTCTGAAACCGAGGAGAGACTGCAATGATGGTGACACCGTTTCAAAGCTGCTTGTGTGCTGAAGAGGCCCAGCACCAGCTTTCCCTGCTGGCCCTTCTGCACTGGGAGCAGATGCCAAACCTTCATTCTGTGCTGACTGTGTTGCTGTGCAGCAGAGAGCAGGTTCTGGACTGATTGCATTCAAATGCTTTTCCTGTATGAAAGTGAGCAGTGAAAGCAACAATGGAGGCACCGATGCAAAGGTGATTGTGTGCTGGACAGGCCCAGCCCCAGCTTTCCCTCCTGCCTCTTCGCCTGTGGGAGCAGAGGCCAAACGTTCATGCTCTAATCACAGTGCTGCTGGGCAGCTGAGAGTGACCACCTGAGAATTTGTATTCAAATGGGCTTTTAGTTCTGAAACCGAGGAGAGACTGCAATGATGGTGACACCGTTGCAAAGCTGACAGTGTGCTGAAGTGGCCCAGCCCCAGCTTTCCCTGCTGGCCCTTCTGCACTGGGAGCAGATGCCAGACGTTCATTCTGTGCTGACTGTGTTGCTGCGCAGCAGAGAGCAGGCTCTGGACTGATTCCATTCCAATGCTTTTCCTGTATGAAAGTGAGCAGTGAAAGCAATGATGGAGGCACCGATGCAAAGGTGATTGTGTGCTGAACAGGCCCAGCACCAGCTTTCCCTCCTGCCTCTTCGCCTGTGGGAACAGAGGCCAAACATTCGTGCTCTACTCACAGTGCTGCTGGGCAGCTGAGAGAGACCACCTGAGAATTTGTATTCAAATGGACTTTTAGGTCTGAAACCGAGGGAGAGACTGCAATGATGGTGACACCGTTGCAAAGCAGACTGTGTGCTGAAGAGGCCCAGCCCCAGCTTTCCCTGCTGGCCCTTCTGCACTGGGAGCAGATGCCAAACGTTCATTCTGTGATGACTGTGTTGCTGCGCAGCAGAGAGCAGGTTCTGGACTGATTGCATTCAAATGCTTTTCATGTATGAAAGTGAGCAGTGAAAGCAATGATGGAGGCACCGATGCAAAGGTGATTGTGTGCTGACCAGGTGTACTGGGTTCAGCAGTAGCAGTCATGTTTGTTTTTTTTTTTTCTTTGTGCTAGCTGGTGCAGTGCTGTGTTTTGACTTCCAACCTGAGAATAGTGTTGGTGAAGTCAATTTTTTCAGTTGTTGCTGAGTGATGTTTACCCTGACCAAGGACTTTGTGAGGCTCATGCTCTGCCAGGGAGGAGGGAAGCCGGGAGGAAGCAGAGATGGGGCGCCTGACTCGGGCTAGCCAGGGAGGTATTCCATACCACAGCACGTCATGGCCGGGGTGGGGGGTGACTGGGAGTTACCCGGAAGGACACGGGGCTTCCGGGTGGAACTCGTCTTCTTGGCCGGTGGTATCGTATTCTCTTCCCTTGTTATTTTCCCTTATCATTGTTGTAGTTGATAGTTGCGGTGGTGATTTGTGTACATTGGTTGCTGAACTGTTCTTGTCTCAACCCGTGGGAGTTGCACTCTTTCGATCCTCCTCCCCGTTCCTCCGGGAGTGGGGGAGAACCCCGGGGGGGGGGGGGGGGGGGGGGGGGGAACGGACACGGACCTCGATTGTTGTCAGCTCGGCACCACTCACTGGGAGTGAGTGAACAAGTTACCTGACTGGGTTTAAACCACGACAGTTCTTTTTGGATCCCAACGTGGGGCACGAGGGGTTGAGATAAGAACAGATCTGACTGGATTGATAGTCACTCGTCACAATGCTGATTTATTGGCTGTCAAGGTTTTTCCTCTTGATCTCACAGTTTCAGTATACCATACCTTACGTCCATCCGGTATTGGCTGTATTAGTGTTTTTCAAGTGTGGGGCTTGGGCTAAGGTTTTTATCCCATTGTACTTTATGGTAATGACTTGTAATACAATAGAATCATTTAGGTATGAAACCGAGGAGAGACTGCAATGATGGTGACACCGTTGCAAAGCTGCTTGTGTGCTGAAGAGGCCCAGCACTAGCTTTCCCTGCTGGTCCTTCTGCTGTGGGAGCAGATGCCACTGTTCATACTGTGCTGTCTGTGTTGCTGCGCAGCAGAGAGAAGGCTCTGGACTGATTCCATTCAAATGCTTTCCCTATGTGAAAGTGAGCAGTGAAAGCAACAATGGAGACACAAATATAAGTGTGATTGTGTGCTGAAGAGGTCCAGCACCAGCTTTCAATCCTGGCTCTTCTGCTGTGGGAGCAGAGGCCAAACGTTCGTGCTGTACTCCCTGTGCTGCTGGGCAGCTGAGAGACACCACCTGAGAATTTGGATTCAAATGGACTTTTAGGTATGAAACCGAGGAGAGACTGCAATGATGGTGACACCGTTGCATAGCTGACTGTGTGCTGAAGAGGCCCAGCACTAGCTTTCCCTGCTGGTCCTTCTGCTGTGGGAGCATATGCCACTCTTCATTCTGTGCTGACTGTGTTGCTGCGCAGCAGAGAGCAGGCTCTGCACTGATTCTATTCAAATGCTTTTCCTGTATGAAAGTGAGCCCTGAAAGCAACGATGGAGGCACTGTCCTGGGTTCAGCAGTAGCAGTCATGTTTTTTTCCTTTGTGTTAACTGGTGCAGTGCTGTGTTTTGACTTCTAGTTTGAGAACAGTTTTGGTGAAGGCGATGTTGTCGGTTGTTGCTAAGTGATGTTTACCCTGACCAAGGACTCTGTGTGGCTCATGCTCTGCCAGGGAGGAGGGGAAGCTGTGAGGAAGCAGAGACGGGGCGCCTGACCAGGGCTAGCCGGGGAGGTATTCCATACCACAGCACGTCATGCCCGGGGTGGGGGGTAACTGGGAGTTACCCGGAAGGACAGGGGCTTCCGGGTGGAACTCGTTTTCTTGGCCGGTGGTATCGTATTCTCTTCCCTTGTTATTTTCTTTTATCATTGTTTTAGCTGATAGTAGCGGTGGTGATTTGTTGCTGGACTGTTCTTGTCTCAACCCGTAGGAGTTGCACTCTCTCGATCCTCCTCCCCGTTCCTCCGGGAGCGGGGAAGGGGAGAGCCCCGGTGCAGGGGGGGGGGAGACGGACACGGACCTTGATTGTTGTCAGCTCGGCACCACTCACTGGGAGTGAGTGAACAAGTTACCTGACTGGGTTTAAACCACGACAGTTCTTTTTGGATCCCAACGTGGGGCACGAGGGGTTGAGATATAGAACAGATCTGACTGATTGATAGTCACTCGTCACAATGCTGATTTATTGGCTGTCAAGGTTTTTCCTCTTGATCTCACAGTTTCAGTATACCATACCTTACGTCCATCCGGTATTGGCTGTATTAGTGTTTTTCAAGTGTGGGGCTTGGGCTAAGGTTTTATCCCATTGTACTTTATGGTAATGACTTGTAATACAATAGAATCATTGATCATGAAACTGATCTGGTTTATGTTCCCACTGTGGTCACCACCTTTATACTTTGGGAGGTATATGATGGAGGTGCTTAGCAATTACACATCTTTTTTCTCCTTCTCAGGTGCTCAACCTGTGAAGGAGACATTCTTTTACCCTCCCAGTCGTCCCCCCAGACATTTGAGAGTTTTGAATTTTTTGAATGGCATTTTAATGCTGTTGAGACTTGTTTGCTGATGGTGATGGGAATCACCATGCTAACACGCATACAGAGTGTGTTTTGCCCACTACTGATTTCAAGAGTTAAGCAGATTCAGGTTTGGGTCTTGTCTGGGGTCAAACGACAATGTAGGAGGACCGAGAGATTTTCCCTGAGGCTGGACAGCCATGAGTGGCAGGGTGTGTGGGATAGTATGGGCAAGTATCTAGGTCAGTGGGCCCCTCCAGTACTTTGGAATTTCACTACCGAACAACTGCAAAATCCAGAAGAATTAGTAAAACACTTAAATGAGGTGTGTGGTCATTCTGGCCATACCAGAGATGGACAAATCACGGCAACGTGCTGGGGCTTGGCCTATGCTTACAGGGCCTTGTTCAACACTATCCAGCACCTTCAAAAGGAAAAGAATGTCGGCGGATCTGAGGGCAAAGCAACAGTCACTAGTCAAACTTTGGCTGCAATGAACTGCGCAGCTACCCCAGCAGCAAGTACAGCAGCTGCTCAAACTTCAACTGCAACAGACAGCGCGGTTACCCCAGCTCCAAGCACAGCAGCTGCACCACCCCCAGCAACAAGTACAGTCGCTACTCAAACTTTGGCCTCAATGAACAGAGCTGCTACCCCAGTGGCAAGTACAGCAGCTGCTCAAACTTCAACTGCAACAGACAGCGCGGTTACCCCAGTGCTCCAAGTACAGCAGCTACACCACCCCCAGCAACAAGTACAGTTGCTACTCAAACCACAGTGATAATCACTGCAGCCAAACCAGAGGACCAATTCGTACCAATATCGGTTGCCCCTGTACGCAAGCGAACAAGCAAAAAGGAGGCAAAAAGGCTGAAGCGAGATGAAGAACCAATGAATTCACCACCCGGTCCAGAATCTGATCAGGAGTCATCATCACATGACGAAGAAGAAGAAGAAGAGGTAACTTCTCGACCTCGGACCTCAACCGAGCTGCGGAATATGCGAAAAGATTTTACCCGTCAACCAGGGGAGCACATCATCACCTGGTTACTCCGATGCTGGGACAATGGGGCCGATGGTCACGAACTAGAAGGTACAGAAGCCAAGCAGCTGGGATCACTTGCTAGAGAAGGGGGAATTGACAAAGCAATCGCAAGAGAGAAAACGTCCCTCAGCCTTTGGAGGCGGCTCTTGGCAGCTGTGAAAGAAAGGTTTCCATACAAGGACGATGTTACGAGTCGTTCGGCCAAGTGGACTACTATAGACAAAGGCATCCAGTCTCTGAGGGAATCGGCCATCGTAGAGATGATCTATCACATCAAGCCGAGTAACGGGGATACACCTATAGATCCAGATGAGGTTGAATGTACACGACCCATGTGGCGAAAACTTACACGGAATGCACCGTCATCATATGCCCATTCATTGGCAACAGTAACCTGGAATGACATAGTACCACTAACAGTGGATGAAATGGTTCATAAACTCCGAGAGTTCGAAGACAATCTCAGTCCTTCCATCATCTCAGCTGTGGAAAAACTGTCCCAGGACCTCAAACAATTGAGGGACGATCTATCTGATTTATCCAGCTCCTCACGTGTACCAACACGCGTCTCAGCTATTAACAAAAGGCGTCCTATTGTTCAAGAGAGGAGATACAGGAGGTATACGCCACGGGGTACCCTATGGTTTTACCTGCTGGATCACGGAGAAGACATGACAAAGTGGGATGGAAAACCTACTTCAGCTTTGGAGGAACGGGTGAGTGAACTGAAGAGGGGAGCAAGGGCCAAGACTGATCGTCCCATGAGAGCTATGGCTTCAGTCTCTGGTGAGCAGTTTCCCAGATGGAATGGAAGAGCTGATTTTACTCCAGCTCCTGTGATAACGAAGAATAATCCCTTTCACCACGACTTAAGTGTCCAAAGCTGTGACGACCATTAGAGGGGCCCTGCCTCCAGCCAGGTGGAGGTAGGGGACAATCGGATTTACTGGACTGTGTGGATCAGATGGCCTGGCACATCAGTCCCACAGAAGTATAAGGCTCTAGTAGATACCGGTGCACAGTGTACCCTGATGCCATCAAGCTGTCAAGGGGTGGAACCCATCTATATTTCTGGAGTAACAGGAGGATCCCAAGAGTTGACTGTGCTGGAGGCTGAAATCAGCCTGACTGGGAGGGAGTGGCAAAAGCACCCTATTGTGACTGGTCCAGAGGCTCCATGCATCCTCGGCATAGACTACCTCAAGAGAGGGTACTTCAAAGACCCAAAAGGGTACCGGTGGGCTTTTGGTATTGCTGCTTTGGAGACTGAGGAAATTGAGCAGCTGTCCACCTTGCCTGGTCTCTCAGAAGATCCCTCTGCTGTGGGGTTGCTGAAAGTTGAAGAACAACAAGTGCCAATTGCGACCACAACAGTGCACCGGCAGCAATATCGCACCAACCGAGACTCCCTGATTCCCATCCATCAGCTGATCCGTAGACTGGAGAGTCAGGGGGTGATCAGCAGGACCCGCTCACCCTTCAATAGCCCCATATGGCCAGTGCGAAAGTCTAATGGAGAATGGAGACTAACAGTAGACTATCGTGGCCTGAATGAAGTCACACCACCATTGAGTGCTGCCGTACCGGACATGCTAGAACTTCAGTATGAACTAGAGTCAAAGGCAGCCAAGTGGTATGCCACGATTGATATTGCCAATGCATTTTTCTCCATTCCTTTGGCAGCAGAGTGCAGGCCACAGTTTGCTTTCACTTGGAGAGGTGTCCAGTTCACTTGGAACCGACTGCCCCAGGGGTGGAAACACAGCCCTACCATTTGCCATAGACTGATCCAGACTGCACTGGAACAGGGGCAAGCTCCAGAACACCTGCAATACATTGATGACATTATTGTGTGGGGCGATACAGCGGAAGAAGTCTTTGAGAAAGGGAGGAAAATAATCCAAATTCTGCTGAAAGCCGGTTTTGCCATAAAACGGAGTAAAGTCAAGGGACCTGCACAGGAGATTCAATTTTGGGGAATAAAATGGCAAGATGGACGTAGACAGATCCCCACAGATGTGATCAACAAGATAACAGCAATGTCTCCACCAACTAATAAGAAAGAAACGCAAGCTTTCTTGGGTGCAGTGGGGTTCTGGAGAATGCACATCCCGAATTACAGTTTGATTGTAAGCCCTCTCTATCATGTGACCCGGAAGAAAAATGATTTTAAATGGGGCCCTGAGCAGCAACAAGCCTTTGAGCAAATTAAACGCGAGATAGTTCATGCAGTAGCCCTTGGACCAGTCCGGACCGGACCAGATGTAAAAAATGTGCTGTACACTGCAGCTGGGGAGAACGGTCCTACCTGGAGCCTCTGGCAGAAAGCTCCAGGGGAGACTCGAGGTCGACCCCTCGGCTTTTGGAGTCGGGGATATAAAGGATCTGAGGCCAGCTATACCCCAACTGAGAAAGAGATATTGGCAGCCTATGAAGGGGTTCGAGCTGCTTCGGAAGTGATTGGCACTGAGGCACAGCTCCTTCTGGCACCCCGGTTGCCCGTGCTGCGCTGGATGTTCAAAGGCAGGGTCTCCTCTACACATCATGCAACTGATGCTACATGGAGTAAATGGGCTGCACTAATTACACAATGAACTCGAATAGGAAGTCTCAGTCGTCCAGGCATTCTAGAAGTCATCATGGACTGGCCAGAGGGCAAAGATTTCGGAATGTCACCAGAGGAGGAGGTGGTGCGCGCTGAAGAGGCCCCACCATATAATAAACTGTCAGAAAGTGAAAAGCAGTATGCCTTGTTTACTGATGGCTCTTGCCGTATTGTGGGAAAGCATCGGAGATGGAAGGCAGCTGTATGGAGTCCCCAATGACAAGTTGCAGAAACTGCTGACGGAGAGGGTGAATCGAGTCAGTTTGCCGAGGTGAAAGCCATCCAGCTGGCCCTGGACATTGCTGAACGAGAAAAGTGTCCAGTACTTTATCTCTATACTGACTCATGGATGGTGGCAAATGCCCTGTGGGGGTGGTTGAAGCAATGGAAGCAGAGCAACTGGCAACGCAGAGGTAAACCCATCTGGGCTGCTGCACTGTGGAAAGATATTGCTGCCAGGGTGCAGAACCTGGTGGTGAAGGTACGTCATGTAGATGCCCATGTACCCAAGAGTCGGGCCACTGAGGAACACCAGAACAACCAACAAGTGGATAAAGCGGCTAAGATTGAAGTGGCTCAGATGGACTTAGATTGGCAACATAAAGGTGAATTATTTTTGGCCCGGTGGGCCCATGACACTTCAGGCCATCAGGGCAGAGATGCAACATACAGGTGGGCCCGTGACCGAGGGGTGGACTTAACAATGGACACTATTGCCCAGGTTATTCATGAGTGTGAAACATGTGCTGCAATTAAACAAGCCAAGCGGTTAAAGCCTCTTTGGTATGGAGGACGATGGTTGAAGTATAAATATGGGGAGGCCTGGCAGATTGACTATATCACACTGCCACCAACCCGCCAAGGCAAGCGCCATGTGCTTACCATGGTGGAAGCAACCACCGGGTGGCTGGAAACATACGCTGTGCCCCATGCCACTGCCCAGAACACTATCCTGGGCCTTGAGAAACAGATTTTGTGGCGACACGGCACCCCAGAGAGAATTGAGTCAGACAATGGGACTCATTTCCGAAATAACCTTATAGATATTTGGGCCAAAGAGCATGGCATTGAGTGGGTATATCATATCCCCTACCATGCACCAGCCTCTGGGAAAATCGAACGGTACAATGGGCTGTTAAAAACTACACTGAGAGCAATGGGTGGGGGAACTTTCAAGCGTTGGGATACACACTTACCAAAGGCCACCTGGTTGGTCAGCACCAGAGGATCTGCCAACAGGGCTGGCTCAGCCCAGTCAGAACTTTTACATATTGTAGAGGGGGACAAAGTTCCCGTGGTGCATATGAAGAATTTGCTGGGGAAGACAGTCTGGGTTATTCCTGCTTCAGGTAAAGGCAAACCCACTCGTGGGATTGCTTTTGCTCAGGGGCCTGGATATACTTGGTGGGTAATACAGGAAGATGGGGAAGTCCGATGTATACCTCAAGGGGATTTGATTTTAGGGGAAAACAGCCAGTGAACTCAATTGTATGCCGTTGCCTGCTATGTAATGCTTTTATAGCCCATCAACTAGATGTCTCCAGGTCACCAGCGACTGGCCCTGACTTCCCTCCAGCCATCATCCCAACAGAGAATGAACTTTGAACATCATGGACCGAATGGACTCGGCAGCATTATAGGGATTGGTCCATGCACTAAGAAAATGATCTTTTCCTCTTGGTCTGTATGTATATGGATGTATATATGTGGGGGAGCGATGGTGTATTGAAAATGTGGGATCTGAGCACGACGCAAATGGTATGGAATAAGGGGTGGATAATGTCCTGGGTTCAGCAGTAGCAGTCATGTTTGTTTTTTTTTTTCTTTGTGCTAGCTGGTGCAGTGCTGTGTTTTGACTTCCAACCTGAGAATAGTGTTGGTGAAGTCAATGTTTTCAGTTGTTGCTAAGTGATGTTTACCCTGACCAAGGACTTTGTGAGGCTCATGCTCTGCCAGGGAGGAGGGGAAGCCGGGAGGAAGCAGAGATGGGGCGCCTGACTCGGGCTAGCCAGGGAGGTATTCCATACCACAGCACATCATGGCCGGGGTGGGGGGTGACTGGGAGTTACCCGGAAGGACACGGGGCTTCCGGGTGGAACTCGTCTTCTTGGCCGGTGGTATCATATTCTCTTCCCACGTTATTATCCCTTATCATTGCTGTAGTTGATAGTTGCGGTGGTGATTTGTGTACATTGGTTGCTGGACTGTTCTTGTCTCAACCTGTGGGAGTTGCACTCTTTCGATCCTCCTCCCCGTTCCTCCGGGAGTGGGGGAGAACCCCGGTTGGGGGGGGGGGGGGGGCACGGACCTCGATTGTTGTCAACTCGGCACCACTCACTGGGAGTGAGTGAACAAGTCACCTGACTGGGTTTAAACCACGACACCAGGCCCAGCACCAGCTTTCCCTCCTGCCTCTTCGCCTGTGGGAACAGAGGCCAAACGTTCGTGCTCTCCTCACAGTGCTGCTGGGTAGCTGAGAGCGACCACCTGAGAATTTGTATTCAAATGGACTTTTAGGTATGAAACCGAGAAGAGACTGCAATGATGGTGACACCGTTGCAAAGCTGACTGTGTGCTGAAGAGGCCCAGCACCAGCTTTCCCTGCTGGCCCTTCTGCACTGGGAGCAGATGCCAAAATTTCATTCTGTGCTGACTGTGTTCCTACGCAGCAGAGAGCAGGTTCTGGACTGATTGCATTCAAATGCTTTTCATGTATGAAAGTGAGCAGTGAAAGCAATGACAGAGGCACCGATGCAAAGGTGATTGTGTGCTGAACAGGCCCAGCACCAGCTTTCTCTCCTGCCTCTTCGCCTGTGGGAGCAGAGGCCAAACGTTCATGCTCTCCTCACAGTGCTGCTGGGCAACTGAGAGCGACCACCTGAGAGCGACCACCTGAGAATCTGTATTCAAATGGACTTTTAGGTATGAAACCAAGGAGAGACTGCAATGATGGTGACACCGTTGCAAAGCTGACTGTGTGCTGAAGAGGCCCAGCACCAGCTTTCCCTGCTGGCCCTTCTGCACTGGGAGCAGATGCCAAACGTTCATTCTGTGATGACTGTGTTGCTGGGCAGCAGAGAGCAGGTTCTGGACTGATTGCATTCAAATGCTTTTCATGTATGAAAGTGAGCAGTGAAAGCAATGATGGAGGCACCGATGCAAAGGTGATTGTGTGCTGACCAGGCCCAGCACCAGCTTTCCCTCCTGCCTCTTCGCCTGTGGGAGCAGAGGCCAAACCTTCGTGCTCTACTCACAGTGCTGCTGGGCAGCTGAGAGGGACCACCTGAGAATTTGTATTCAAATGGACTTTTAGGTCTGAAACCGAGGAGAGACTGCAATGATGTTGACACCGTTGCAATGCTGATTGTGCGCTGAAGACTCCCAGCCCCAGCTTTCCCTGCTGGCCCTTCTGCACTGGGAGCAGATGCCAAACGTTCATTCAGTGCTGACTGTGTTGCTGCGCAGCAGAGAGCAGGTTCTGGCCTGATGGCATTCAAATGCTTTTCATGTATGAAAGTGAGCAGTGAAAGCAATGATGGAGGCACCGATGCAAAGGTGATTGTGTGCTGAACAGGCCCAGCACCAGCTTTCCCTCCTGCCTCTTCGCCTGTGGGAGCAGAGGCCAAACGTTCGTGCTCTCACAGTGCTGCTGGGCAGCTGAGAGCGACCACCTGAGAATTTGTATTCAAATGGACTTTTAGGTCTGAAACCGAGGAGAGACTGCAATGATGGTGACACCGTTGCAAAGCTGACTGTGTGCTGAAGAGGCCCAGCACCAGCTTTCCCTGCTGGCCCTTCTGCACTGGGAGTAGATGCCAAACGTTCACTCAGTGCTGACTGTGTTGCTGGGCAGCAGAGAGCAAGTTCTGGACTGATTGCATTCAAATGCTTTTCATGTATGAAAGTGAGCAGTTAAAGCAATGATGGAGGCACCGATGCAAAGGTGATTGTGTGCTGAACAGGCCCAGCACCAGCTTTCCTTCCTGGCTCTTCGCCTGTGGGAGCAGAGGCCAAACGTTCGTGCTCTCCTCACAGTGCTGCTGGGCAGCTGAGAGCGACCCCCTGAGAATTTGTATTCAAATGGACTTTTAGGTCTGAAAACGAGGAGAGACTGCAATGATGGTGACACCGTTTCAAAGCTGACTGTGTGCTGAAGAGGCCCTGCACCAGCTTTCCCTGCTGGCCCTTCTGCACTGGGAGCAGATGCCAAACGTTCATTCTGTGCTGACTGTGTTGCTGCGCAGCAGAGAGCAGGCTCAGGACTGATTCCATTCCAATGCTTTCCCTGTGTGAAAGTGAGCAGTGAAAGCAACGATGGAGGCACCAATGTAAAGGTGATTGTGAGCTGAACAGGTCCAGCACCAGCTTTCAATCCTGGTTCTTCTGCTGTGGGAGCAGAGGCCAAAAGTTCGTGCTCTCCTCACAGTGCTGCTGGGCAGCTGAGAGCGACCACCTGAGAATTTGTATTCAAATGGACTTTTAGGTCTGAAACCGAGGAGAGACTGCAATGATGGTGACACCGTTGCAAAGCTGACTGTGTGCTGAAGAGGCCCAGCACCAGCTTTCCCTGCTGGCCCTTCTGCACTGGGAGCAGATGCCAAACGTTCATTCTGTGCTGACTGTGTTGCTGCGCAGCAGAGAGCACGTTCTGGACTGATTGCATTCAAATGCTTTTCATGTATGAAAGTGAGTAGTGAAAGCAATGATGGAGGCACCGATGCAAAGGTGATTGTGTGCTGAACAGGCCCAGCACCAGCTTTCCCTCCTGCCTCTTCGCCTGTGGGAGCAGAGGCCAAACGTTCGTGCTCTCCTCACAGTGCTACTGGGCAGCTGAGAGCGACCACATCAGAATTTGTATTCAAATGGACTTTTAGGTATGAAACCGAGGAGAGACTGCAATGATGGTGACACCGTTTCAAAGCTGACTGTGTGCTGAAGAGGCCCAGCACCAGCTTTCCCTGCTGGCCCTTCTGCACTGGGAGCAGATGCCAAACGTTCATTCTGTGATGACTGTGTTGCTGCGCAGCAGAGAGCAGGTTCTGGACTGATTGCATTCAAATGCTTTTCATGTATGAATGTGAGCAGTGAAAGCAATGATGGAGGCACCGATGCAAAGGTGATTGTGTGCTGAACAGGCCCAGCACCAGCTTTCCCTCCTGCCTCTTCGCCTGTGGGAGCACAGGCCAAACGTTCATGCTCTACTCACAGTGCTGCTGGGCAGCTGAGAGCGAACACATCAGAATTTGTATTCAATTGGACTTTTAGGTCTGAAACCGAGGAGAGACTGCAATGATGGTGACACCGTTTCAAAGCTGACTGTGTGCTGAAGAGGCCCAGCACCAGCTTTCCCTGCTGGCCCTTCTGCACTGGGAGCAGATGCCAAACGTTCATTCTGTGCTGACTGTGTTGCTGCGCAGCAGAGAGCAGGTTCTGGACTGATTGCATTCAAATGCTTTTCATGAATGAAAGTGGGCAGTGGCACCAAGAATGAAGGCACCTCTTCAAAGCTGACAGTGTGCTGAATATCACTAGCACAAGCTTTCACTCCTGGCTCTTCGGCTGTGTGAGCAGAGGCCAAGCGATCATGCTCTACTCACTTTTACTTCCGGGCAGCAGAGAACAAGCTCTGGATAGGTTGCATTCAAATGGACTTCTAGGTATGAAACCGAGGAGCGACAGGATTGATGTTGAAAGAGTTGCAAAGCTGACTGTGTGCTGAAGATTCCCAGCACCAGCTTTCCCTGCTGGCTCTTCTGCTGTGGGAGTAAAGAACAAACGTTCATGCTCTACTCACTGTGCTGCTGGGTAGGCGAGAGCAAGCTCCGCAGATGTTGCATTCAAATGCACTCTCAGATATGAAAGTGAGGAGTGAGAGCAATAATGGAGGCACCGTTGCAAAGCTGACTGTGTGCTGAAGAGGCGTAGCACCAGCTTTCCCTCCTGGCTCTTCAGCTTTGGAAGCAGAGGGCAAACGTTCGTGCCCGCCTTGCTGTGCTGCTGGGCCCCCTAGAGCAAGCTCCGGAGAGGTACAATTCAAATGGACTTTTACGTCTGAAAGTGAGCAGTGTCAGGAATGATGGTGACACCGTTGTAAAGCTGCCTGTGTGCTGAAGAATCCCAGCACCAGATTTCCCTCCTGGCTCTTCTGCTGTGTGAGTAAAGAACAAACACTCATGCTCTACTTACGGTGCTGGTGGGCAGCAGAGTGCAGGCTTCAGAGAGCTTTTATTAAAATGCTCTTTCAGGTATGAAAGTGAATGGTGACAGCAATGTTGGTGACACACTTGAAAGCTGAGTGTGAGCTGAAGAATCCCAGCACCAGCTTTACCTCGTGGCTCTTCTGTTGTGGGAGCAGAGACCAAACATTCATGCTCTTCTCAGTGCGTTGCTGGGCAGCAGAGTGCAGGCTCCGGGGAGGTTGCATTCAAATGCACTTTCATGTATGACAGTGAGCAGTGAAAGCAATGATGGAGGCACCAATGCAAAGCTGCCTGTGTGCTGAAGAGGCCCAGCACTAGCTTTCCCTCGGGCTCTTCTGCTGTGGGAGCAAAGGCCAAACGTTCGTGCCCTACTCACAGTGCTGCTGGGCAGCTGAGAGCGACCACATCAGAATTTGTATTCAAATGGACTTTTAGGTATGAAACCGAGGAGAGACTGAAATGATGGTGACACCGTTGCAAAGCTGACTGTGTGCTGAAGAGGCCCAGCACCAGCTTTCCCTCCTGGCTCTTCGGCTGTGGTAGCAGAGGCCAAACGTTCATGCTCTACTCACTGTGCTTCTGGGCAGCCTAGAGCGAGTACCATAGAGTTTTCATTCAAATGAACTTTTAGGTATGAAACCAAGGAGCGACAGCAATGATGGTGACGCTGTTGCAAAGCTGACTGTGTGCTGAACAGGCCCAGCACCAGCTTTCCCTGCTGGTTCTTCGGCTGTGGGAGCAGACCCGAAATGTTCATGCTCTACCCACTGTGCTGCTGGGCCCCCAAGAGAAAGCTCTAGAGAGGTAAGATTCAAATGGACTTCTAGGCATGAAACCAAGGAGTGGCAGCACTGATGGTGACACCATTTCAAAGCTGTCTGTGTGCTGAAGATGGCCAGCACCAGGTTTCCCTCCTGGATCTTCCACTGTAGGAGCAGAGGCCTAACGTTCATGCTCTACTCACTGTGCTGCTGGACAGCCTAGAGCAATCTCCAGAGCGGTTCCATTCAAATGGACTTTTAGGTATGAAACTGAGGATCGACACAATGAATGTCACAATGTTGGAAGGTTGACTGTATGCTGAAGAGGTTCAGCACCAGCTTTCCCTCCTGGCTCTTCTGCTGTGGGAGTAAAGAACAAACGTTCATACTCTACTCACTGTGCTGCTGGGTAGGAGAGAGCAAGCTCCGCAGATGTTGCATTCAAATGCACTCTCAGATATGCAAGTGAGCAGTGAGAGCAATGATGGAGGTACCGTTGCAAAGCTGACTGTGTGCTGAAGATGACTCGCACCAGCTTTCTCTCCTGGCTCTTCACCTGTAGGAGCAGAGGCCAAGCGTTCGTGCTCTACTCACTGTGCTGCTGGGCAACCAAGAGCAAGCTCTGGAGTGGTTGTATTCCAATGAAATTTTTAGGTATTAAAGTGAGGAGCAACAGTAATGATGGTGACAAATTTGCAAAGCTTACTGTGTGCTGAAGAATCCCAGCACCAGTTTTCCCTCCTGGCTCTTCGGCTGTGGCAGCAGAGGTCAAAAGTTCATGCTCTGCTCACTCTGCTGCTGAGCAGCCGAGAGGACACTACAGAGTGGTTGCATTCAAATGTTCTTTTAGGTATGAAACCGAGGAGAGACAGCAATGATTGTGGCACCATTGCAAAGCTGACTGTGTGCTGAAGATGCCCAGCACCAGCTTTCCCATCTGGTTCTTCCGCTGTGGGAGAAGAGGACAGATGTTTGTGCTCTATTCTGTGCTGTTATGCAAGCAAGCTAGACAGAGGTACGATTCAAATAGACTTTTAGGTATGAAAATGAGGAGTGTCAGCCATGATGGAGGCACCGTTGAAAAGCTGACTGTGTGGTGAAGATGCCCAGCACCAATTTTCCCTCCTAGCTCCTCAACTGTGGGAGCAGATGCCAAACATTCATGCTCTGCTAACTGTGCTGCTTCACAGCTGAGAGCAAGCTCCGGAGAGGTTTTGATGCGCGGATAAACTCCACAACTCGTTAAAAGTTGTAAAGTAGGTATGCTTTTATTCAGCGCTGAGACGCATAGGGATAATTCCTCAAAGTTATGCGTGCCTCAGTGTTGTTTCCCTCTACATTTATTCTCTACAGTTATATATATTCATAAGGTTGCACAATACGCCTATATATATTCATGTCCTATCCCCGCTTCGTATTATAATCAGCCAGAAGGTCCTCTGCGACTGCACAGTGCCCCCTCTGGTCATGGGCAGGGGTCTCAAGATGAAGTAAATGAGTCTTCCTCCTCTGGGTAGGGGTCTTCAAGATGAAGTAAATGAGTCTTCCTCTTCTTGCACTTTTCACCTTTTTTAGTCTTTACGTGTGGCCTTAGAGTTTGGTCAGTGTCCCAGCCGTAAATCCTCTGCTTCTCCCCTTTATCAGTAGATTCAGGAGTCTGCTTATCAAAAGGACCGGAGGTCTCTGTTCTGTTTAGCAGGCATTTACAACAGATAGTCCTTTTGTTTAAACAAATTCCTCTAACCCCCTTGTATAACCCCCCCGTACAACCCCCCTGTGCTACCCCCCTGTACATTGGTCAACTCTTTGTATCAGTTTCATTCAAATGGAATTTTAGGTGTGAAAGTGAGGAGCGACAGAAATGATGGTGACATGGTTGCAAAGCTGACTGTGTGCTGAAGTTGCCCAGCGCCAGCGTTCCCTCGTGGCTTTTCGGCTGTGTTAGCAGAGACCAAACGTTCGTGCTCTACTCACTGTGCTGCTGGGCAGCCTAGAGCGACCACCAGAGAAGTTGAATGGAGTTTTAGGTATGAAACTGAGCAGCAACAGCAATGATGGTGACACTGTTGCAAAGCTGACTGTGTCTTGAAGATGCCCAGCAGCAGCTTTCCCTCCTGACTCTTCTGCTGTGGGAGCAGAGACCAAATGTTCTTGCCCTACACACTGTGATGTTGGGTGGCGGAGAGCAAGCTCTGGAGAGGTTTCATTCAAATGGACTTTCAGGTATGAAACGAAGTAGCGACAGGAATGATGGTGACAGAGTTGCAAAGCTGACTGTGTGCTGAAGAGACCAATCACCGTCTTTCCCTCCCGCCGCTTCAACTGTGGGAGCAGCGGGGAAACGTTCATGCTCTGCTCACTGTGATGCTGGGCAGCCTAGAGTGACCACCAGAGAAGTCGGATTCAAATGGACCTTGAGATATGAAACCCAGGAGTGACAGCAATGTAGGTGACACAATTGCAAAGCTGACTCTGTGCTGAAGATGCTCAGCACGAGCTTTCCCTGTGGATCTTTGGATGTGGGAGCAGAGGCCAAGCTTTCTGGCACTACTCACTCTTCTGCTGGACAGTTGAGAGAGAGCACCAGAGAGTTTGGATTCAAATGGACTTTTAGGTGGAATGTGAGGAGCGATAGCAATGCAGGTGGCATCATTGGACAGCTCACTCTGAGTGAAGATGCCCAGCACCAGCTTTCCCTCTTGTTTCTTCGCTGTGGGAGCAGAGGTCAATCGTTTGTGCTGTACTCACTCTGCTGCTGAGCAGCCGAGATAGAGCACCAAAGGAGATTGGATCCAAATGGACTTTTATGTGGGAAAATGAGAAGTGATAGCAATGCAGGTGGAACTGTTTCAAAGGTCAATGTGTGCTAAATATGCCCAGCACCACCTTTCTATACTGGGTCTTTGGCTGTCGCTGCAGAAGAAAAACCTTCGTGCTCTTCTCACTCTGCTGCTGGAGAGCCGATAGCGAACAACTCAGAGGTTGGATTCAAATGGACTATTAGGTGGGAAAGCTTGGAGCGACAGAAATACAGGTGGCACTGTTACAAAGCTCACTGTGTGTTGAAGATGCCAGTCACCAGCTTTTCCTCCTGACTCTTCGGCTGTGGGAGCAGAGGCCAAACATTCGTGCTCTACTCACTCTGCTGCTGGGCCCCCTAGAGTAAGTTCCGGAGAGGTACGATTCAAATGGACTTTCAGGTACGAAACCGAGGAGCGACAGCAATGACGGTGACACCGTTGCAAAGCTGACTGTGTGCTGAAGATGTCCAGCACCCGCTTTCCTTCCTGGCTCTTCTGCTGTGAGAGCAGAGGCCAAACATTCGGGCACTACTTACCCTCCTGCTGAGCAGCTGAGAGTGAACACAGAAGGAGTTTGATCTCAAATGGACTTTTAGATGGGAAAGCAAGGAGCAGCAGATATGTGGATGGCACCGTTGCAAAGCTCAGTGTGAGCTGGATACCAGGCACCAATATTTCATCCTGGTTCTTTGGGTGTGGGAGCAGAGGCCAAACGTTCGTGCTCTACTGACTCTGCTGCTGGGCAGCTGAGAGCAAACACCAAAGGAGTTTGGATTCAAATGGACGTTTAGGTGGGAAAACGAGGAGCAACAGCAATGTGGTTGGCATTGTTGCAAAGCTCACTGTGTGCTGAAAATGTCAAGCACCAGTTTTCCCTCCTGGGTCTTCGTCTGTGGGAGGAGAGGCCAAACATTCGTGCTCTACTCACTCTGCTGCTTGGTACCTGAGAGTGGCCATCAGAGGTTGGATTCAAATGGATTTTAGGTGGGAAAGCGAGGAGCGACAGCAATGCAGGTGGCACCAGTGCAAAGCTCACTGTGTGCTGAAGCTGCCCAGCACCAGATTTCTTTCCAGACTCTTCGGCTGTGGGAGCAGAAGCCAAACTTTTGTCCTATATCTCACTCTGCTTCTGGGCGGTTGAGAGCAAACACTGGAGTTTGTATTCAAATGGACTTTTATGTGGGAAAGCGAGGAGCGACAGCAAGGGGGTGGCACTATTGCAAAGCTCACTGTGTGTTGAAGATGACAGGCACAAGTTTTCCATCCTGGTTCTTTTGCTGAGGGAGCAGACACCAAACGTTTCTGCTCTACTCACTCTGCTACTGGGCTGCCGAGAGCGAGTACCAAGGGGAATGGATTCAAATAGATATTTAGGTGGGAAAGAGAGGAGTGACAGCAATGCAGGTGGCACCATTGCAAGGCTTACTGTATGTTGTAGATGCCCAGCACCCATTTTCCCTACTTGCTCTTTGACTGTGGAAGCAGTGGCCGATCGTTCGTGCTCTATTTACTCTGCTGCTGAGCAGCCGAGATCAAATTTGGAAGGAGTTTGGATTCAAATGGAATTTTAGGTGGGAAAACAAGGAGGAACAGCAATGCTTGTTGCACTGTTGCAAAGCTCACTGTGTGTTGTTAATGCCCAGAATAAGTTTTCTATCCTGGTTCTTTGGCTGTAGAGCATAGCCCAAACATTCTTGCTCTACTCACTCTGCTGCTGGGCAGCCGAGAGTGACCACCGGAGAGGTTGGCTTCAAATGGTCTTTTAGGTTGGAAATCGAGAAGTGACAGCAATGCAGGTGGTACCATTGCAAAGCTCAGTGTGTTGTATATGCCAGGCACCAGTTTTTCCTCCTGGCTGTTCGTCTGTGGGAGCAGAGGCCAAAAGTTTGTGCTCTATTTACTCTGCTGCTGGGCAGCAGAGATCAAACATGGAAGGAGTTTGGATTCAAATGGACTTTTATATGGGAAAACGAGGAGCAACAGCAATGTTGATGGCACCGTTGCAAAGCTCACTGTGTATTGTAAATGCTCAGCACAAGTTTTCCATCCTGGTTCCTTGGCTGTGGAGCAGAGTCCAAACATTCGTGCTTTACTCACTGTGCTGCTGGACAGCCGAGAACGACCGACGCAGAGGTTGGATTCAAATGGACTTTTAGTTGGGAAAACGAGGAGTGACAGCAATGCAGGTAGCATCAATGAAATGTTCACTGTGACATGAAGATGCCCAGAACCAGTTTTCCCTCCTGGCTCTTCTACCGTGGGAGCAGAGGCCAATCGTTCGTGCTCTATTTACTCTGCTGCTGAGCAGCAGAGATAGAACACCAAAGGAGTTTGGATTCAAATGGACTTTTATGTGGTAAAACAAGGAGCCAGAGAAATGTGGATGGAACCGTTGCAAAGCTCAGTGTGAGCTGAAGATACCAAGCACCAGCTTTTAACCCTGGCTCTTTGGCTGTGGGAGAAGAAACCAAACATTAGTGCTGTAATCTGCTGCTGCGCAGCCAAGAGCGACCACAGGAGAGGCTGGATTCTAATGGACTTTTACGAGGGAAAACGAGGAGCGGCAGCAATGCGGGTGGCACTGTTGCAAACCTCACTGTGTGTTGCAGATACCAGGTAGGAATATTCCATCCTGGTTCTTTGGCTGTGGGGGCAGAGGCGAAATGTTCATGCTCTACTTACTGTGCTGCTGGGCAGTCAAGAGCGAACACCAAAGGAGTTTGTATTCAAATGGACATTTAGGTGGGAAAACAAGGAGAAACAGCAATGCAGGTCTCACTGTTGCAAAGCTCACTGTGTGCTGAAGATACCCAGCACCAGTTTTCCCTCCTCCATCTTTGGCTGTGGGAGCAGAAGGCAAACGTTTGTCCTCTACTCGCTCCTGCTGGGCTGCTGAGAACGACACTGAAGGATGTCGGATTCAAATGGACTTTTAGGTGGGAAGGCAATGAGTGACAACAATATTGCTAACAAAGTTGGAAAGCTGACTGTGAGCTGAAGATTCCCAGCTCATGCTTTCCCTCCTGACTCTTACACTGTGGGAGCAGAGGCCAAACATTTGTGCTCACCTCACTGTACAACTGTGCAGCCAAGAGCAAGCTCCGGAGAGGTAGGATTGAAATGTACTTTTAGGCATGAAACCAAGGAGTGACAGAAATGATGGTTACCCTGTTACAAAGCTGACTGTGTGCTGAAAATGCCCAGCACAAGCTTTCCCTTCTGCCTCTTCAGCTGTGAGAGCAGAAGCCAAACGTTCATGCTCTACTCACTGTGTTGCTGGGCAGCCTAGTGCGACCACCAGAGAAGTTGGATTCAAATAGACTTTTAGGTACGAAAGTAAGGAGCGACAGCCAGGATGGTTACCATGTTACAAAGCTTACTGTGTACTGAAGTTTCCCAGCACCAGCTTTCCCTGCTGGCTCTTTGGCTGCGGAAGCAGAGGCCAAACGTTCATGCTCTACTCACTGTGCTGCTCGGCTGCTGAGAGCGACCACCGGAGAAGTATGATTCAAATGGAATTTTAGGTCTGAAACTGAGGAGAGACTGCAATGATGGTGACACCATTGCAAAGCTGACTCTGTGCTGAAGAGGTTCAGTGCCAGCTTTCCCTTCTGGCTCTTTGGCTGTGGGAGCAGAGACCGAACTTTCATGCTCAATTTACTCTGCTGCTGAGCAGCAGAGATCGATCACGGAAGGAGTTTGGATTCAAATAACTTTTATGTGGGAAAATGAGGAGCGACAGCAATGTTTGTGGCACTGTTGAAAGCTCACTGTGTGCTGAAGATGCCCAGTATAAATTTTCCATCCTGGTTCTCTGGGTGTGGGAGCAGAAGAAAAACCTTCGTGCTCTCCTCGCTCTGATGCTGGACAGCAGAGAGAGACCAACGCAGAGGTTGGATTCAAATGGACTTTTAGGTGGGAAAGCATGGGGTAACAGCAATACGGGTGGCACTGTTACAATTGCTGAGGTGAGTAGATTGAGAGAGGACGCCTGCAGCCCCGGAGTGGAGCGGGGAGAGATCAGCGTCCAGGAGCCTCAACTCAGAGTGACAAAAGCCATTGAGGAGGGAGCCTCAAGTCCTCGACAGGACTTGCCCAGGAGCCAGCGGCTCAGCTCTCGTGGGCGGCTGACTCACTGGGGGCAAGCCGGCAGCTGTGAGCAGTTAAAGACCTGCCCAGGGAGCGCGAGCGACCAGGAGCGCGGTGAACAGAGCAGGCAAACAGAGTGGGTCGAGGCAGTTTGCGCAGGCAGGCAAGCGGGCAGGCGAGTGGGGTGACCGCCTGATCAAGAGGACTCGACGGGAGCGCAGGAGGAAGGCCTGCTTGCTTGTGCAAAGAGAGGTAGACGGACCGATCAACCAGATAGATCATGGTCACCACTCGATCAAAACCTGTAGTTAGGAACAACGTGGGTACCCAGACTGAGCCTTCCTGCAGACATGCGGCCATGCAGGTCTCTGGCTGCAGTGAATGCCTGAGCCTGGCACCTGTATCATACAGAGCCAGTGACACCGCTTGTGTGCTGTGTCAGCAAGTAGATGACCTGCTAAAGCAGGTGGTTGAACTGAGGGAGGACGTTGAAAGGTTGAGAGCTATCAGAGAGTGTGAAAGTGAAATTGATTGGTGGAGCCACACCCTAAGGCAAGGGCAGAGGGAAGTGGTTGATCAAGTGATAGATCCCCTTCCCTCCTACCATCAGACAGAAGGAGTAAACTTAAGGGACAAGGAAGTATGGAGGGAGGTCCCTCCTCAGAGAGGTAAGCGAAAACCCTCACAATCCCTTCCTTCCTCCCAGTTGCTCTTGAGCAACAGGTATGAGGTCTTGGAACTACAGGGCCAGGTAAATGGTGATGGAGGGGTAGATCCATCTAGTAAGTCTAGTAAGTCACCTAGGGCTTGTCACTCACCCCCATGCCTTAGAACTTCCTCAACAAAGAAGAAAAGAAGAGTAATTGTGGTGGGTGACTCCCTTCTGAGGGGAACAGAAGGGCCCATTTGTCCACCTGATCCATCCCACAGGGAAGTCTGCTGCCTACCTGGGGCTTGGATTGGAGATGTGTCCTGGGTTCAGCAGTAGCAGTCATTTTTTCTCCTTCTTGGTAGCTGGTGCAGTGCAGTGTTTTGACTTTCAGCTCGGGAACAGAGCTGATAACAAGGATGTTTTGGTTTGGCCAAGGACTTTGTGAGCCTCATGCTCTGCCAGGGAGGAAGGGAAGCCGGGAGGAAGCAGGAACAGGACACCTGACCCAAACTGACCAAAGAGGTATTCCATACCACAGCACGTCATGCCCAGGATGTAACTGGGAGTTAGCCAGAAGGGCTGGGAGACTGCGGGGTTGGAGGAGGTATCGGTTGGAGCTTGGTCGGGCTTGGGGGGCAAGTTATCGGTCGGCTGGTGCTGAGGTGTTGTATTCTCTTCCCTTATTATTTCCTTTATCATTATTATCATTGGTGGTAGCAGTAGTGATCTGTGTTATACCTTAGTTACTAAACTGTTCTTATCTCAACCCGTGGGAGTTGCATTCTTTTCGATTCTCCTCTCTGTCCCTCCGGGAGCAGGGGGAGGGCAAGAAAGGGGGGGAAGTGAGCGAACGAATTACCTGACTGGGTTTAAACCACGACAAGATGTTAAAAGGAAACTCTCTGATCTGGTGCTACCCTCTGACTACTATCCACTGCTGGTTTTTCAGGTTGGTAGTGATGAAATTATTACAAGCAGGGCAAGGCCAATGAAGAGAGACTTCAGGGCCCTGGGACAGCTGGTTAGAGGGTCTGGAGCGCAAGTGGTGTTTGCCTCCATACCTGTTACAAGCAAAGGTGAAGAGATAAATAGGAAGAGACTACAGATCAATGTATGGCTACGGGACTGGTGCCAAAGGCAGGGGTTTGGGTTTTTCAATCATAGGCTGCTATATGAGACACCTGGTTTGCTGGTGGCAGGTGGGATACATCAGTCCCAGAGGGGGAGAAGGTTTCTGGGGCAGGAGTTAGCAGGGCTCATTGACAGGGCTTTAAACTAGGTAGGAAGGGGGAAGGGGAGATAACTGGGCCTGTTGGGGACAAGCCCAAGAGAAACAAGCTAGGGCTTGAAGAATGGCAGACTAGGGAGAACTCTCAATCTATTGTTTCATTTGAGGGAAAGGGTAATTGTTTAAACCCTGTCCTGCAGGGGGAAAAGGGTACCTGGGCAAGAGTTAGTAGAGCTCACTCACAGAGCTCTAGGTTATATTCAAAGTGCGAGGGGGTTGTAACTGGGTTTGAACTAGAGGGGCAATGTTCTAGTATGAATGAAGACCAGAAGGCCTCCCGCCTTCCAAGGGTGCCACTAGCGTGCTCTGCTTGCTCCCTGAAATGCCTGCACCCCAATGCACGCAGCATGGGGAATAAACAGGAGGAGTTAGAAGTCTGTGTGCGGTCTAAAGGTTATGACCTGGTGGCAATTACAGAGACATGGTGGGACAGCTCACATGACTGGAATACGGTCACGGATGGCTATGTCCTTTTTAGGAAAGATAGATCAGCAAAGCGAGGTGGTGAAGTTGCTCTTTATGTGAAAGAGCGACTAGAATGTATTGAGTTCTGTCCAGGGGCAGATGAGGACCAATTGGAAAGCCTGTGGGTGTGAACTAAGGGACAGGCTGGTACGGGTGGCACAGTTGTGGGGGTCTATTATAGACCTCCTGATCAGGATGAAGGAGTTGATGAGGCTTTCTACAGGCAATTGAAAGCAGCCTCGCAGCTACATGCCTTGGTCCTTATGGGGGATTTTAACTACCCCGATATTTGCTGGAAGACTTACACAGCCAGTCATTCTCAGTCTAGGAGGTTCCTCCAGTGCACTGATGATAACTTCTTAATGCAAATGGTGGATGAACCAACTAGGAGAGGAGCACTGCTGGATCTGGTACTCACCAACAAGGAGGGTCTGGCTGAAGTAGTGATGGTCAATGGCAGCCTGGGTTGCAGTGACCATGAGATGGTGGAGTTTAGGATCTTGTGTGGGAGGAATAGAATACCTAGCAAGGCCACATTTCTGGATTTCCAAATGGCAAACTTTGGCCTCTTCAATCAATTGCTAAGGGAAGTATCATGGCAAAGGGTACTAGGTGGTAAAGGGGCTCAAGACAGTTGGTTGGCATTCAAGAACCACTTCTTCAAAGCTCAGGATCAGAGTGTCCCAGTGAGTAGGAAGTCAAGTAAGGGAGCCAGGAGACCAGTATGGTTAAACAAGGAGCTGCTGGGCAAACTCATACGGAAAAAGAGAATCTATGGATTATGGAAGGAGGGGCTGGCCACTTGGGAGGAATATAGGACAGCTGTTAGAGGATGTAGGGAAGCAATTAGGACAGCTAAGGCCTCCTTGGAACTTAATCTGGCAAGTCGGGTCAAGGACAATAGAAAGGGCTTCTTCAAATACATAGCGAATAAAACTAACACAAGAAGCAGTATAGGCCCACTGCTGAATGAGGTGGGTGCCCTGGAGACAGAGGATATAAAGAAGGCAGAGGTGTTGAATGCCTTCTTTGCCTCTGTCTTTATTCCTGCAGACTCTCCCCGGGGGACCCAGATTCCTATAGCCCCGGAAGGAGTCAGGATAAAGGAGGAGTTTGCTTTGGTAGATGAGTATTGGGTTAGGGATCAGTTAAGTAATCTGGACATCTATAAATCGATGGGTCCAGATGGAATACACCCATGGGTGCTGAGGGAGCTGGCGGAGGTCATTGCTGAGCCACTCTCCATCATCTTTGGTAAGTCGTGGGAAACAGGTGAGGTGCCTGAGGATTGGAGGATGGCAAATGTCACGCCGGTCTATAAGAAGGGAAAGAAGGACCCGGGTAATTATAGACCGGTCAGCCTTACTTCCATCCCTGGAAGTAAGGGATGGAAGCTTATTCCCCAGCTTATTCTTGACACCATCTCTAGGCATATCAAGGATGAGGGGGTCATTAAGAGCAGCCAACATGGCTTTACCAAGGGGAAGTCATGTTTGACCAACCTTATAGCCTTCTATGAGCAAGTAACTAGGTGGATGGATGATGGTAGAGTGGTAGATGTGTTTTTTCTTGATTTCAGTAAGGCATTTGATACTGTCTCCCACAGCATCCTCATAGATAAGCTAAGGAAGTGTGGGCTTGATGATCAGGTAGTGAGGTGCATCAAGAACTGGAAGGAAGAAGGCAGAGAGTTGTGGTCAATGGGGCAGAATCTACCTGGAGGTCTGTGACTAGTGAAGTCCCTTAGGGGTCGGTGCTGGGACCAGTGCTGTTTAATATTTTCATCAACAACCTGGATGAGGGAACTGAATGTACCCTCAGAAAGTTTGCTGATGATACTAAACTGGGAGGAGTGGCTGACACACCAGAGGGCTGTGTTGCCATTCAGCGAGACCTGGACAGGCTGGAGAGTTGGGCGGAGAGGAACTTGATGAAATTCAACAAGGGCAAGTGTAGAGTCTTGCATGTGGGGAAGAACACCCCCATGTACCAGTACAGGTTGGGGGCTGACCTGCTGGACAGTAGTGAAGGGGAAAGGGACCTGGGGGTCCTGGTGGATAGGAGGATGACCATGAGCCAGCAATGTGCCCTTGTGGCCAAGAAGGCCAATGGCATCCTAGGGGGCATTAGAAAGGGTGTGGTTAGTAGGTCAAGAGAGGTTCTCCTCCCCCTCTACTCTGCCTTGGTGAGGCCGCATCTGGAATATTGTGTCCAGCTCTGGGCCCCACAGTTCAAGAAGGACAGGGAATTGCTTGAAAGAGTCCAGCACAGAGCTACAAAGATGATTAAGGGAATGGAACATCTCTCTTATGAGGAGAGGCTGAGGGAGCTGGAACTCTTTAGCTTGGAGAAGAGGAGACTGAGGGGTGACCTCATCAGTGTTTACAAATATGTAAAGGGTGAGTGTCAGGATGATGGAGCTAGTTTTTTTTCAGTGATGTCCAGTGATAGGACAAGGGGCAATGGGTGTAAACTGGAGCATAGGAGGTTCCATGTGAACATCGGGAAAAATTTCTTTACTGTGAGAGTGACAGATCACTGGAACAGGTTGCCCAGGGGGGTTGTGGAGTCTCCTATGTTGGAGATATTCAAGGCCCGCCTGGACAAGTTCCTGTGTGATGTACTCTAGGTTACCCTGCTCTTGCAGGAGGGTTGGACTAGATGATATTTTGAGGTTCCTTCCAACCCTTAGGATTCTGTGATTCTGTGAAAGCTCACTGTGTGTTGAAGATGCCAGGAACCAGATTTCCCTCTTGGTTCTTCAGCTGTGGGAGCAGAGGCCAAACGTTCGTGCTCTACTCACTCTGCCTCTGAGCAGCCAAGAGCGAATACCAAATGCGTTTGAATTCAAATGGACTTTTATGCAGGAAAACAAGGAGTGATAGCAATGTGAATGGCACTGTTGCAAAGCTCAGTCTGAGCTGAAGTTACCAAGCATCACCTTTCAATCCTGGTTCTTCACCTGTGGAGCAGAAGCCAAACATTCATGCTCTACTCCGCTGCTGAGCAGTCGACAGCAACCACAGGAGAGGCTGGATTCAAATGGACTTTTAGGTGGGAAAGCAAGGAGTGACAGCAATGCGGGCAGCACCATTGCAAAGATCACTGTGTTCTGAAGATTCCAAGCACCACCATTCTGTCCTGGTTTTTGGCTGCGGGATCAGAGACCAGACATTTGTGCTCTACTCACTCTGCTGCTGCAGCTGAGAGCAAGCACCAGAGAGGTTGGATTCAAATGGACATTTAAGTGGGAAAGCAAGGAGGGACAGCAATGTGGGCATGGCCTAGCCTTGCCCTGCATTGCCTTGCATTTCCTTGCCTTGCCTTGCCTTGAATGGCCTTGCCTTGACTGGCCTGGCCTGGCCTTGCCTGGTCTGGACTTGCTTGCCTGGGCTTGCCTGCCCTGGTCTGGCCTGGAGTGGATTGGCCTGACCTTGCCTCGCCTTGCATTGCCTAAACTGGCTTTACATGACGTGGCCTTGCCTGGCCTTGACTTGCCTTGTCTAGCCTTGCCCTGCCTTGCCTTGCCTTGCATGGCCTTGCCTTGCCTTGCCTTGCCTTGCCTGATTTTGCCTGGCTTTGTGTTGCCTTCCCTTGCCTTGCCTGCCTTTCCTTATATTGTCTGGCCTTGCCTTGACTTGATTTGCCATGCCTGGCCTTGTCTTGCCTTGACTGGCCTGGCTTGTCCTGCCCTGGCTTGCCCTGGTTTTGCCTTGCCTTGCCTGGCCTAGACTGGCCTGGCCTTGCCTTGTATTGCTTTGCCTTGCCTGGCCTTGCCTGGCCTGGCCTGGTTTTGTATGACCTGGCCTGTCCTGGTTGGCCATTGGTTTTGTATGACCTGGCCTGGCCTGGTTTTGTATGACCTGTCCTGGCCTGCACTTCCCTGGACTGGCCTAGCCTGGCCTTGCCCTGCCTTCTCTTGCCTGGCCTCGGCTGGCCTGGCCTTGTCCTGCCTGGGCTGCCCTGGCCTTGTCCTACCTGGCCTTGCCTGGCCTGCGTTGCAGGCCTGCATTGCCTGTCCTGGCCTGTCCCTGACTGCCCTTGCCTTGCCTTGCCTTGCCTTGCCTTGCCTTGCCTTGACTTGTTGGGCTTTCTTGGCCTTGCCTAACCTGGCCTTGCCTGCCCTTGACTGGCCTGGCCTGGCCTTGCATAGACTGGCCAGTCCTGGACTGGCCTTACCTTGCCTAGCCTTACCTTGCCTTTTCTGGCCTTGCCTTGCCTTGCTGGCATTTTCTGCCCTTGCCTGACCTGGTCTTACGTGGCCTGGCCTGGCCTTACCTTGCCTTTTCTGGCTTTGCATGCACTGGCCAGTCCTGGACTGGCCTTGCCTTGCCTAGCCTTACCTTGCCTTGCCTGGCCTGGCCTAGCCTGGCCTTGCCTTGCCTTGCCTTTCCCTGTATTGCCTTGCATTGTTTTGCCTTGCCTTGCCCTGACTTGCCTGGCCTTACCTGGCCTTACCTGGCATTGCATGGACTGGCCAGTCCTGGACTGGCCTTGCCTGGCCTGGTCTGGCCTTGCATTGCCTTGCCTTGTATTACCTTGCCTTGCCTGCCCTTGCCTGGCCTGGCCTGGCCTGGTTTTCTATGAGGCAAGCTGGCCTGGTTGGCTTGGCCTTGCCTGGCCTTACCTGGCCTTGCATTGCCTGTCCTGGACTTGCCTTGCCTTGCCTGGCCTTGCCTGGCCTGACCTTGCCTTGCCTTGACTTCCCTTGACTTGACTTGCCTTGCCTTGCCTTGCCTTGCCTAGCCTGGCCTGGCCTGGCCTTGCCTTCTGTGGGCTTTCCTGGCCTTGCATTGCTTGTCCTGGGCTTGCCTTGACTTGCCTCGAATTGCCTTGCCTTGCTTTTCCTTGCCTGGCCTGGCCTGCCTTGCCTGGGTTTGCCTTTCCTGGCCTGGCCTGGCCTATCCTGGCCTGGGCTGGCCTGGACTTCCCTGGCCTGGCCTAGCCTGGCCTTGCCACACCTTCTCTTGCCTGGCTTGGGCTCGCCTGGCCTTGGCTTACCTGGACTTACCTGGCCTGCATTGCCTGTCCTGGCCTGTACCGGCCTGGCCTTGCATTGCCTTGCCTTGCCTTGCCTTGCCTGGCCTGGCCTGGCCTTTCCTTGCCTTGCCTTACCTGGCCTTACCTGGCCTTGCATTGCCGGTCCTGAAGTGGCCTTGCCTTACCTTGCCTTGCTTTGCCTTACCAGGCCTTGCATTGCCTGTCCTGGACTGGCCTTGCTTTGCCTTGCCTTGCTTTGCCTGCCCTTGAATAGCCTTGCCTTCCCCTGCCTTGCCTTCCCCTGCCTTGCCTTGTTTTGCCTTACCTTGCGTTGTGGTTTAAACCCTAGCCAGACAGCTTGTTCACTCACTCCAGCGAGTGGTGCCAGGCTGGAAGCAATCGAGGCCTGCGTCCCCTGGGGGCTCTCCCCTTCCCCGCTCCCGGTGCGCCTGACCCAGGCTAGCCAAAGAGGTCTTCCATACCACAGCACGTCATGCCCGGGGTGGGGTGTAACTGGGAGTTACCCGGAAGGACACAGGCTCCTGGGTCAGACTCGTTTTCTCAGCGGGTGGTATTGTATTCTCTTCCCTTGTTATTTCCTCTTATTGTTGTCGTTGGTAGTAGCAGTGGTGATTTGTGTTGTACATTGTTTGCTGGACTGTTCTTGTCTCAACCCGTAGGAGTTGCACTCTTTCAATCCTCCTCCCCATCCCTCACGGGAGCAGGGAAGGGGAGAGCCCGGGGTGGGGGGAGTGGCCTCTATTGCTCTCAGCCCGGCACCACTCACTGGCAGTGAGTGAACAAGCTGTCTGGCTAGGGTTTAAACCACAACACTGGGCTTGTTTTTCCTGGCCCGGGCTGGCCTTGCAAGGCCTGCTGTGGCCTGGCCTGGCCTTGTTTTGCCTTGACTTGCCTTGCCTTGCCTTGCTGCGTGTGGCCTTTCCTTACCTGGCCTTGCCTTCACTGGCCGTGCCTGGCCTGGCCTTGTTTTGCCTTGACTTGCCTTACCTGGCCTTTCCTTAACTTGCCTTGCCTTGCCTTTCTTTGCCTTGACTTGTTTTGCCTTTAATGGCCTGGCCTGACCTTGTCTTAACTTGCCTGGCCTGGACTGCCCTGGACTTTCCTTGCCTGGCCTGGCCTTCTTTTGCCTTGACCTGCTTTGCCTTGCCTTGCCTTGCCTTGCCTGGCCTTGCCTTTTCTGGCCTTTCCTTGCCTGGCCTTTTTTTCCACAGCCTGGCATGGTCTGCCTTCGCCTGGACTTGCCTGGCCTTTCCTGGCCTGGCCTTGGTTTGCTTTACATTGCCTTGCCTTGTTTTGCCTGGCTTTGCCTTGCCTGGCCTGGCCTGGCCTGGATTGCCCTGGACCTGCCTTGCCTTGCCTTGCCTTGCCTGGCCTTTCCTTGCATGGCCTGGCATGGCCTGCCCTGGCCTCGACTGGCCTGGCTTTCCTGGCCTGGCCTTGGTTTGCCTTACATTGCCTTGCCTTGGTTTGCCTGCCCTTGCCCTGTCTGGCCTGGCCTGGCTTTGCCTTGCCTTTTCTTGCCTTACCTTGCCTTGCCTTTCATTGCATTGCCTTGCCCTGCCTGGCCTGGCCTTGCCTTTCCTGGCCTTGCATGTCTTGGCCTGGCCTGCCCTCCCCTCGCCTTACCTTGCCTTGCATTGCATTGCCTTGCCTGGCCTGACCCAGCCTGGCCTTACGTTGCCTTAATTTTCCAGGCCTTGCCTTGCCTGGCCTGGCCTGGCCTGGCCTGGCTTGGCCTTGCATCGCCTGGCCTTGCCTGGACTGGCCTTGCATTGTCTAGCCTGCCCTGGCCTGGTTTTGTATGAACTGGGCTGGCCTAGTCCGCCTGGCCTTGCCTGGCCTTACCTGGCCTTGCATTGCCTGTCCTGGACTTGTCTTGCATTGCCTGTCCTGGACTTGTCTTGCATTGCCTTGCCTTGCTTTGCCTTGCTTTGCCTTGACTGGCCTTGCCTTGCCTTGCCTTGACTGGCCTTGCCTTGCCTTGCCTGGCCTGGCCTGGCCTGGCCTTGCCTTCCCTAGCCTTTCCTTGCCTTGCCTTGCCTGGCCTTGCCTGGCCTTACCTTGCCTTGCCTTGCCTTACCTTGCTTTGTCTTCCATTGCATTGCCTTGCCATGCCTGGCCTGGCATGGCCTTGCCCTGCCTTGCTTTCCCTTGCCTTGCCTTGCCTTGCATTGCATTGCATTGCATTGCCTAGCCTTGCCTGGAATGGCCTTGACTTGCCTTGCCTTGCCTTGCCTGGCCTGGATTGCACTGGACTTGCCTCTCCCAGCCTGGGCTGGCCTGGCCTTGTTTTGCTTGACCTGCCTTGCCTTGCCTTGCCTTGCCTTGCCTTGCCTGGCTTGCCTGGCCTTGCCTTTTCTGGCCTTGCCTTCCATTGCATTGCCTTCCATTGCATTGCCTTCCATTGCATTGCCTTGCCCTACCTGGTCTTTCCTGGCCTGGTCTTGGTTTGCTTTGCCTTGCTTTGCCTTGTCTTGCCTTACCTTGCCTTGCCTTCCATTGCATTGCCTTGCCCTGCCTGGCGTGGCCTGGCCTTGCCTTTCCTGGGCTTGCATTTCTTGGTCTGACCTGCCCTCCATTGGCCTTGCCTTGCATTGCATTGCCATGCCTTTCATTCTCTGGCCTGGCCTTGCCTTGCCTTTCCCGGCCTTGCATTTCTTGGGCTGGCCTGCGCTCCCCTGACCTTGCCTTGCCATGCCTTTCATTTCTGGCCTGGCCTGGCCTGGCCTTGCCTTGCCTGGCTTCGCATTGCCTTGCATTCATTTTCCAGGCCTTGGCTTGCCTGGCCTTGTCTGGCCTTGCCTGCCCTGGCCTGATCTGGCCTGGCCTTGCCTTGCCTGGCCTTGCCTGGCCTGGCCTGATCTGGCCTGGCCTTGCATTGCCTGGCCTTGCCTGGCCTGGCCTGATCTGGCCTGGCCTTGCATTGCCTGGCTTTGCCTAGCCTGGCCTTGCCTTGTCTGGCCTGGCCTGGCCTGGCCTGGTTTTGTATGAACTGGGCTGGCCTACTCTGCCTGGCCTTGCCTTGCCTTGCCTGGCCTTGCCTGGCCTGGCCTGGCCTGCCCTGGCCTTGCCTTCCAGGGCCTTGCCTTCCAGGGCCTTGCCTTGACTGGCCTTGCCTTGTCTGGCCTGGCCTGGCCTGGCGTTGTCCTGGGTGGCCTTGATTGGCTTGCCCTTGCCTGTCCTGTGCTTGCCTGGCCTTGCCTTACCTGGCCTGCATTGCCTCTCCTGGACGGGCCTTTCCTTGACCTGCTTGGCCTTGCCTGGACTTTGCCAGGCCTGGCCTGGTCTGGCCTTGCCTTGCCTGGCCTTGTCTAGCCTTGCCTTGCCTTGCATTGCCTTACCCGGCCTGGCCTGGCCTGGTCTGGTGTGGCCTTTAATAGCTTTGACTTGCCTGGACTTGCCTTGGCTTGCATAGACTTGCCAAGCCTTCCCTTGCCTTGTTTTGCCTTGCCTTGCCTTTCCTGACCTGGCCTTGCCTTGCCTCACCTTGCCTTGCCTTGCCTTCCCTTGCCTTGCATTTCACTAACTTGCCTTGCCTGGCCTTCCCTGCTCCGGCCTGGTCTGGACTTGTTTGGTCTGGCCTGGTCTTGCATTGTCTGGCCTACCTGGCCTGGCCTGGTTTGGCCTGGCCTTGCCTTATCTGACCTTGCATTGGTAGTCCTGATCTTGCCTGGCCTTGCCTGGCCTGGCCTTGCCTGGTAATGCCGGGCCTTGCCTTGCCTTGCCTTGCCTTTCCTGGCCTAGCCTTTCCTGGCCTTGCCTTACATGGCCTGGCCTGGCCTTCAATGGCCTGCAATGGCCTGGCCTTGCCTGGCCTGTTCTTGCTTTGCCTTGCCTGCAGGTGCCTGGCCTTGCCTGGCCTGGCCTTGCTTTTTCTTGCCTTTCCTTGCCTGGCTTTGCCTTGCCTTGCCTGGCTTTGCCTTGCCTTGCCTTGCCTTGCCTGGCCTTCTCTAGCATTATCTGGCCTTCCCTGGCCTTACCAGGCCTGGACTGCCCTTGCTTTGCCTTGCCTTGCATTACCTTGCCTTACCTTGCCTGGTCTGGACTTGCCTTGCATGGCTTGGCCTGGACTGGCCTGGGCTGGCCTGGCCTTGCCTTGCCTCGCCTTGCCTTGCCTTCCACTGACTTGCCTAGCCTGGCCTTGACTTGTATGGCCTGGCCTGACCTTGAGTGGCCTTCAATGGGCAGGCTTTGACTGGCCTTGCCTTGCCTTGCCTTTCCTGGTATTGCTTGGCCTTGCCGTGCCTTGCCTGGCCTTGCCTTGCCTTGCATTGCCTTGCCTTGCCTTGCCTGCCCTGGCTTTTCCTTGTCTTGCCTTGCCTTGCCTTGTCTAGCCTTGACTTCCCTTGCATTGCTTTGCCTTGCCTCTCCTGCCCTTGCCTTGCACTCACTGGCACTGTGGCAGTGGCCTTGCTGCTGTTAGCTGCCCTGACAGTGTATCATCTTGTCATTGCTGTATGCTGGGTCCTGGCACGGCACTGGCTGCTGGCAGGTTGCCTGGCTCTCAGTGCTGTTGTTGCACATTTCCTGTGCCCTTTGTTTTTGCAGAGGCTGTGGGCCTGTGTGGGGCAGGCTGACAGTTTCGTGGCCCCACAACTCTGCTATCATGTCCAGGGATGCAGTGCAGCTGGGCAGCAGTTGTGAGAAGCTGCTTTTGGCTGCTGTTTGTGCTGCCGGTGGCCATGCCACTGAAGCTGGCTGTAGCCGCAGGGGGTGTCAGTGTCAGGGGAAGCAGCCTGTAGCAGTTGCTGACTGCTCTCACTGACTGAGGTGGCAGCCAAGGTGCCCTTTCCATCAGCAGTGGCAGGCTGTGTCTGCTCCTCCATCCTCATGCTGCAAAGCAGCACTACTCTGTGCCTCAGGCTGCCTACCTGCCAGAGAAGCCAAGGAGAGAGGCTGCGTGATAGTGTCTCTTGCACCCGTGTCCCAGCAGGCTGAGCTCATGCAGTTGGGCTCCCCTGACAGCCCTATAGCAAGGCTCAGCCCCATGTGGGTGTTGCCTGCTGGGGAGAAGGCTGGCCACTTGCCGCCCATGGCCGCTGCCCAGAGCACCCCCCGCATGCCCAGGTAGCCTGGGAGCACAGTACAGTGGGCTCAGCTTGCTCTCTCCTGCCCCTCTTACCTGCCCGTCAGCAGTTCTCATGGTCGGGAAGATGTTTGGCCCTGTCTCCCTAGAGGTCCCTACCTGTGCCTGCTGGCTCATGATGGGCTGAAACCTTCCTTGGTAGGGCAGCTGTGGCAGTTTGATCCCATGTGGCCCTTCCTTAGGCTGCCTGTGGTACACCTGTGGGCAGGAGGAGGAAGGAGTCTGTGATGGAGGCAGCTGCCTTGGCACAGCAGCCCCCACAGTGCCAGTAAGCCCGGCTCTGGCACGAAGGCAGCTCCATGTGGCCCCATCCCACCACTGGCCTCTCCCTCCTGCCCCAGCACTCACCTGGCATCTCCTTTGCACTCCTGGCCTGCCCTGGGCACACTGGGAGCGGGTGTTTGATCCCTTTTCCACTGGAATTTTCTGTCCTTGGATGCAGACTTTCTGTGGATTCACAGGGCAAATGCTGCCTCCAGGGTGCTCCGGGGCTTAAATACCCCACAAAACAAAGGTAACAATACCCCCTTGGTTGCCATGGTGATGCCCATACCTGACCAGTTCCAAACCGTCCCAGCTGGTCATCAGCATCTCCACAGCAACCATCGAAGCTTTGTGATGGCAGCAGCATCCTGCCCACGACCACTGGGCACCCAGGGATGTTCTTTTCTCCTCCCTGTTTTTTTCCTTGACAAGATGAAAAGGGGAACAGAGAAAAGAAATGGAGGTAAAAGAAGGAAAAAAAAACCACAAAACTAATAAAATAATTGGTAACTGGCACTTTCTCATACAGGTTTTCAACTTTTGGCAAGAGATGCATGATTTTTTGAGAATAACATGACAGAAAAGCACTTGGGAATTAAATAGTACATTTGTGGACAATTTTCCGTATAATGGTTAGCTTCGGCAGCCCTTTCAGCTGACAGCAGACCTTCTCCGTTGCCTTTTCCACTGCAGTTGGACTGTGTGGACAAGCATCAGGTTCACTCTTACAAATGGGTGAAACTGGTGTCAAGTTGCTGTGGTCAGGAAACCAAGCTGGTGCTGGGCCTCATCCACAGACAGTAACATTGCAATGGTGCCACCAGCATTGCTGTCGCTCCTCACTTTCCTCCTCAAAGTCTATTTGAATCCAACCTCCAGGGTGCCCACTCTCGGCTGAGCAGCAGCAGAGTGAGTAGAGCGCAGATGTTTGGCCTCTTCTTCCACAGCTGAAGAGCCAGGAGAGAAAGCTGGTGCTGGGCCTCTTCAGCACACAGGGAGCTTTGCAACGGTGCCACCTCCATTGCTGTTGTTCCTCGATTTCCCAACTAAAAGTCCATTTGAAGCCAACCTCTACGTTGCCCGCTCTTGCTGCCCAGCAGCAGAGTGAGTAGAGAACCTGCTTCCACAGACGAAGAGCCAGGACAGAAAGCTGCTACTGGGCCTCCTCTGCACACAGTGAGCTTTGCAACAGAGCCATCCGCATTTCTGTCATTCCTCCCTTTCCCACCGAAAAGTCCTTTCCAGTCCAAACTCTCCAGTGCCAGCTGTTCTGCAGGACAGTGAGTGGGGCACAAATGTTTGGCCTCTGCTCCCACAATCGAAGAGCCAGGACAGAAAGCTGGCTCTGGGCCTCTTCAGCAGAAAATGAGTACCACAACAGTGGCAGCTGCATTGCTGTTGCTCCTTGCATTCCCACCTAAAAGTCCATTTGCGTTTAACTTCTCTGGCGTCCTCTTCCAGCAGTCCTGAAGCAGAGTGAGTAGAGCTTGAATGTTTGACCTCTGCTCCCACAGCCGAAGAGCAGGAGGGAAAGCTGGTGCTGGGCCAGTTCCACACACAATCACCTTTGCATCGGTGCCTCCATCGTTGCTTTCACTGCTCACTTTCATACATGAAAAGCATTTGAATGCTATCAGTCCAGAACCTGCTCTCTGCTGTGCAGCAACACAGTCAGCACAGAATGAACGTTTGGCATCTGCTCCCAGTGCAGAAGGGCCAGGAGGGAAAGCTGGTGCTGGGCCTCTTCAGCACACAGTCAGCTTTGCAATGGTGTCACCATCATTCCTGTCTCTCCTCGGTTTCATACCTAAAAAAGCATTTCAATGCAACCTCCGAGGAGCCTGTTCTCTGCTGCCCAGCAGCGCGGTGATTAGAGCATGAATGTTTGGTCTCTGTTCCCACAGCCAAAGAGCCAGGAGGGAAAGCTGGTGCTGGGAATCTTCAGCACACAGTAAGCTTTGCAACAGTGTCACCATCAGTGCTGTTGCTCCTCGGTTTCATACCTAAAAGTGCATTTGAATGCAACCTCTCCAGAGCCTGACCTCAGCTGTCCAGCAGCACAGTGAGAAGAACACAAATGTCTGGCCTCTGCTCCCACAGCAGAAGAGCCAGGAGGGAAAGCTGGTGCTGGGCCTCTTCTGCAGGCAGTGAGCTTTGCAAGGGTGCCACCAGCATTGCTGCTGCTCCTCACTTTCCCATATAAAAGTCTACCTGAGTCCATCCACAACAGCAACCACACTCTGCCATCCTGTTGCAGACTGACTAGAGCATGAATGTTTGCCCTCTGCTCCCACAGACTAAGAGTCAAGATAGAAATCTGTTTCTGGGCCTCTTCTGCAGACAGTGAGCTTTGCAACGATACTACCCTCATTACTCTCTCTTCATGCTTTCGTACCCAAAACTCCATTTGAGTCCAACGTCTCCAGAGCCCGCTCCCCGCTATCCTGCAGCAGAGTGAGTAGATCATGAATGTTTGGCCTCTGCTCCCACAGACAGAGAGCTAGAAATGAAACCCTCTGCTAAACCTCTTCTGCAGACAGTGAGCTTTGCAATGATGGCGCCCACATTGCTGTTGCTCCACGCTTTCCCACCTAAAAGTACATTTGATTTCATCCACAACAGTGCCTGCACTCTGCCATCCTGTGGCAGAGTGAGTAAAGCATGAATGTTTGGCATGTGCTCCCACAGATGAAGAGCCAGGACAGAAAGCTGCTACTGGGTCTCTTCAGCAGAAACTGAGCTCCACAACAGTGCCACCCACATTGCTATTGTTCCTTAATTTTCCATCTAAATATCCATTTGATTCCAGCTTCTTGGGTGTCTGCTCCAGGCTGTCCTGCAGCACAGGAGCAGAGCACTAATGTTTGACCTCTGCTCCCACAGCCGAAGAGGCAGTTCTGAAACCATCTGCTGGGCCTCTTCTGAAGACAGTCAGGTCTGCACTGGTACGACCCTCCTTACTGTCACTCCTCGCTTTCATTCCTAAAAGTTCATTTGAGTCCAACCTCTCTGGTGCCCGATCCCAGCTGTCCAGCAGCTGAGTGAGTAGAGCAAGAATGTTTGGCCTCTGCTCCCACAGACGAGGAGCCAGGATAGAAAGCTGCTGCTGGGCGTCTTCTGTAGGTGTTCAGCCCCGCCACGGTGCCAAAACCATTGCTGTCACTTCCCACTTTCCCACCTAAAAGTCCAATTCCAAGCAACCTCTCCAGCGCCTTCTCCCTGCCATGCTGCAGCACAGTGAGCAGACCAGGCATGTTAGACTTCTGCTCCCATAGCAGAAGATGAAGGACAGAAAGCTGCTGCTGGGCCTCTTTTGTAGACAGTGAGCTCTGCAACGGTGCCACCTGCATTGCTGTCACTCCTCGCATTCCCATCTAAAAGTTCATTTGCATCCAAGCTGTCTAGCACCTACTCCCAGCTGTCTTGCAGCAGTGTGAGTAGAGCACGAATATTTACCCTCTGCACCCACAGACAGAGAGCCAGGACAGAAAGCTGCTTCTGGGCCACTTCAACAGACAGTGAGCTCCACAATGGTGTCACCCACATTGCTGTCTCTCCTCACTTTCATATCTTCAGGTGCAATTGTGTGCATTATCTCTGGCTTCCACTCCTGGCCGTCCTGCAGCACAGTGAGCAGAGCTCGAATGTTAGATTTCTGCTCCCACAGCCAAAGAGCCAGGGTATAACACAAACCACTACTGCTACCACCAAGAATAATAATGATAAGGGAAATAACAAGGGAACAGAATAAAACCGCTCACCACCCACTGACCGATACCCAGCTCGACCAAGCAGTGATCTAACCCTTCCAGGTAACTGCCGCCGGTTTATGTAGTGGGCATGACATGATGCGGTATGGAATACCTCTTTGGTTAGTTTGGGTCAGGTGTCCTATCTCTACTTCCTCCCATCTTCCCCTCCTCCTTGGCAGAGCATGAGACTCTTTTTTGCTCCTTGGTCAGAGCAAACATTACTAAGCAGCAACTAAAAACATCAGCATTATCAGCACTGTTCCCAGGCCGAAAGTCAAAAACGCTGCACTGCACCAGCTACTAAGAAGGAGAAAAAATGACTGCTACTGCTGAACCCAGGACAGGTAGATATTGCAGAATGAATATTGAGCCCAGGCATCAGCACTTATTGGAACCTGATAAAGAAAGTGCAGAACCATTAGATAAAGTTGAGGTACAGCTGTGTAAGAGGACTGACCTGCTCTTCCCTTTGGAATGAAAACAAGGACTTGGTGCAGCAAAGAGCAGAGCAACATAAATGAGTATGTGAACGTCTGTCCTTGCCTCTCTTTTTTATAATCTCCTCCTCCCTCTGTCTAACCCATAGTTTCTGTCTTTTTTCCATTGCTTCCTTTTTCCATTGCTTTCCATTTCTGCTTTCTCCGGGTATTTTGAATAGTTCCTAAGAGATGCTTCCTAGACTTCTCCACGAAAAATGGTGTGCTAACTGTGGCAAATCAGACACCTTCAAAGATGGAAGAGGGAAAACGAGAAATGCAACCAATCTCAGGGAAGCTGCAAAATAGGTTTTACCATTCTTAAGTGCTTGTGTGTTGGATTCTGAGACTGTGAAATAATTTAGGAATTGAAAAACAAAGATCAGAATGTGTTGTAGCAAGGGGCTGAGGTTACCCAGACAAGACTTGCTAGTAGATGGTTTCTGTGCCTGAGCACTTGCAAAGCTCCAGTACGGAAAACCAGCACTGTGGTATGCAGAAATGAGCAAGGAGCCAAAAGTTTAAGTCTGCCTCAGAATGACTGTCAGTTTTTAAAATATTCTGCTTGGTTTCCCTAGCGAAAATTAGTACCAAGGAAAGTTAAAGGAGGCTCAAAACGAAATCCTCATGCAGCAGGACTCGGGCCAAGCAGTAATGGCCTCAGCTCTTCCTTCCTACAGCAGCCTGTCTACTACTGTGGACTGTCCTAGTACTTTGGCATCTCACCTCATCCGCTTGCTCCTATTTTTAGCACACGTCTAAAGGTCAAAAGGCAATGTCCTGGGCTCTGGCACCAGGACATCCAGCACCTGCCTTGCAGATGGACAACAAGCATCTCCAATCCTGGGTAGCAACCAGGATGAGAGAAAACTGCTGCAATAGCCTCCCTTTTCCAGCTGCTCTTCATCCTCAGCCTGTCTGTCTGGAGCACAGGGGTACCTTTTCTTACCTCTCAATCCGAGGCTGCCACATTCTGGCACCTTGCCAGCAGTGCTGACACCCACACCTTAGGAAGTTTCCTTCTTCTGGCATCTACAACTACATTGTTTCTTCTTTGGTCCTTCATTTCTTCTTAGGAAAACATTAATATGGGCAAGCACTTTGCAGGCTAGGAAAACAACTCCAAGAAGTCCTCCTTTTGCTTCACTAGGATCTTTTCTGCTTCTCTGCTATTAGCAGTTCTGGAGTGACGACTGGCTCTTGGTCCATTGCAGATCTGCATAGTGTACACTTGTGACATAATAATGGTCAGTTCTATCTGGTGAGAGTGAGAACTCAGGAAGCTTTTTTAATAAAGCTTTTTCAGGAGCTGTATGGAAATGTTGACAGTTGTTTTGATTTGGTGCAACTGTGGGTGATGTTGGCTTGGTGATGGAACTGGAGCTGGAGGATAGTAATGTACTCATCACTAGCAAATATATTTCCAATTACTTCTCTGTGCCTATTTACTGTTTAAATATATTTTGCTTTTCTATCCAAAGTAACCTTTTCTCTGGTTTGTTTTTTCTCAGAGGCATTAATAATGTCCTGGATGCAAGATCAATTGGAGCAAAAAATTTTAAAGACTTTGCCATTTCTTGGTACTGGATTTTAATGTAAGATTCTAGTGGGTATTTTTATGTTTTTCCAAACTCACTTTGGAGTGTGTAGGGAATTGAAATCGTACGTGTTTATTATCAAACCTACTTTTAAACTCTGCCGTAATATTGTTATGGTTCTGTACATGAGGTAAGGATAGCACCGCATACATGCATACAGTATGGCCTGGAGTAGCTTTTTAATATCCTGTCAGGCAGAGACCCAAGAGGTGCTGTCTTCTGTTGCAGGACCCGTCTGCGTGGTTACTCAATAATCAGCAAATAGTAAAAATGCAGCAGCAAAACAAAAGAAGTGGCTATTTTGCTGAAGCAAATACATAAGTATATGTGCATAAACGGCCATTCTCTCTAGATCTCTTATTGAAATCAGGCTTATAGTGCAGATTCTTTCAAAAGAGTGATTCAGAGAAATCTCCAGGAACGTGCCAAACAAAGCTGAAGTTGACAAGCAGGTATTCTTTATTGCGGCACTGGGAGACACAGCAGATCGCTCCTCCTAACAGGTCTCGTCCAGTCATCAACCAGGCTGTGATTACGTTGTCCTTAAACATACATATTCATTAGATTACATACATTACATCATACTTTTAGAGAATGCCTCCCGCATGCGCACTAAAATGTGGTAGTGGGCTTTGGGACCCCTGGTGGTTATTTCTTCATCCCTTTGTTTTAGGATCGTCGTCATATCAGTAACCACCAGGCAGTTCTGGCAAAACTTATCTTAGTAATTTCCTTTTCTATATAGTTGCTAACAAAGCCTAATGTCCTTGAAGTTACTTATTTGCAACCCTATTCTTCAATCAACCCCATTCTTCAATACACCATATTCTTCAGTCAACCCCATTCTTCATTCCCGATCTGTACCATCCCATCAAATCCCTTCTAAGGGTGTTCTAGACTGAATCCAGGTTCCCCATCCTATTGGTTGGTTATCCATCCCTATTATTGGTTAATAAAAGATTTATATTCCGATTTTACGGTTGAGATATTGGCTTGTAGCTTTACCACTACTTTCCTTAAAGAGTATTTGGGGTCTAGCATCAATTTTTGTTCATTTGATTGCCTTAAAGTCCTGCAAATGAGAGGTTGTGATATTGAGTGCGCATTCTGAAGGGGAGAAGTGTATAGTGGAGAAGTGTGTAGGGGAGAAGGGAGTAGGTGTGCTATGTGTGGTGACTTCCACTTGCAGCCTAATTGTTAGTCTATCAAGTCCTTGTTTGCAGTTAAATGCTAGGGTATTTGGTTTGGTCACTGCAAAACTAAGTCTGCAGGTTTCCCTGTAAGAACAGTTAATTAAAATTTTATTTTTATGTGGTCTTATTCGGGATATTGTAAACTCAGGGGTAGAGTTTTTAGGACCCTTAAAGAAAAGTTTAGGATAGGATATGTTCCCATATCTTTGGGCACATATCAGAATTTGAGTGTTATTTTTACCAGATATTGTTGTGGGGTATTTCCCCCAGCAAGGTCTTACAGGTACCTCTTGAGTACAGGATCCAACTGTATGTTGTATACAAATTCCTCCTTCTATCTTTCCCTCAAGGGGAAAGTTCAGATTACATTTTTTAGAGGGTTGATCTTGTGGTATTTTAATGTTAATTTGCCTAGAGGCTCATCTCCATCTGTGGTTCTCTATTACATATCCTACACAAGAGGTTCCACTTAAACTTGAGAAGAAACTTCTTCTCAGTGAGGGTGACGGAACACTGGAACAGGCTGCCCAGGGAGGTTGTGGAGTCTCCTTCCCTGGAGACATTCAAAACCCGCCTGGACACATTCCTGTGTAACATTATCTAGGTGTTCCTGCTCCGGCAGGGGGATTGGACTAGATGATCTTTCGAGGTCCCTTCCAATCTCTAGCATACTGTGATACTGTGATACTGTGATACATAAGATAAAGTGCTCTTCCTGGATATTAAAAGAGTAGAGCACTTTGCACTCATGCAAGGTAAAGATAGGGTACAGTCTGGATTTTGGCTAGGTATCGCATAAAGATTTACCATAATAACTGGCCATTCAATTGATTTTGGTGAGAATCGGCATGCCAGAGTGACAGGTTGAGAACATCTCTTGGTAAATATCGATGTGAGCTGTCGTTTTTTCCCATTCTTCATAAGTGGTCGTTTGACTGTTTATGGTCAGGAGGGTATCTACTATTTTTGTGACCTCACCCTTGTCATCTGTATAATCAGTCCAATGTTTCCATTGTATGCAGTGGTCCAATCTAGTGAGTCATTGTATTCTCTATCAAAGCACTTTTTACATACCCTGGAAGTCTCCGCAGTTCTCCCAGTTACAAAGGTGAATACAGTCACCAGCATACACACACAGGAGTGGTTCCACTAAGCTCTGCTTTCCATGTCACAGTAGACTTTTCTGGAGCAAGGCTTTCTTTATCTTGGAGTAGTGCAGGCAAGTGGTTATCCTGCAGACTTTCACTGCAGTGTATGTTGTCGGTATGGTCTGGTACAGTCCTTCCCACTTTTCACCTGCTGGATACTCTGTGAATGATTTAATGTAAATCCTGGCTTAACATCATGTTAAGACCTCTTGACCGAGTGTCCATTACCTGTTTGTTAACTTTCAATAGTTGTTTACCTAATTCTGTAATGTAATCCCTCACATACCCTTCTGCCACCTGATTTAAATCTTCCCCTTGGTATTGTACAGTATCCTTCATCCATAAAGCATTTCAAAGGAGCTTAGTTTTTCTTTTAGTCACAGTTTAACCCTTATTCGCAACAAGGCTAGAAGTAATGCTTGACTCCAGTTTAAATTAGTTTTTTGACAAATCTTTGCTAATTGTTGTTTAATCAGATGATTCATTTTCTCTACCTGTCCACTAGCCTGTGATCATTAGGGGGTATGTAACTGCCAATCAATTTGTAATATCTGACTGATTGGCTGTGCAAATTGTGCACAAAAATGAGTACCTCTATCTGAAGATATGGTTGCTGGCTCTCCAAATCTGGGGATTATTTCATTAAGGAGCACCTTGGTTCCTTGTTGAGCCTTGTTGCTCCAGGTTGGAAAAGCTTCTGGCCAGCCATAAAAGGTATCTGTTAGTACTAAAAGGTATGTGTACCCCCTTTTATGGGTAATTCAGAGAAATCGATTTGCTACTGTTGTCCAGAGACACTGCCCTTCCCAACTGCCTCTAAATTGGGTTTACTAGTAGTCTGGGTGCTATCACGGAGACAGAGTTTGCGTTGTTTTGTTATTTGTGTTACTGTGATGTACAGGTTACATCCCACTATTTGTCTCCTTAACCTATTATATGAGGCATCTGCTTCCCAGTGTTCTTCTTTTGTTCTTCTTCAACTATTTTCCATAATATTCGCCCTGGCACTACTGTTTGTCCTTCAGGAAGAGCATGCACTTTATCTTGAAGTTGTGCCTTTAAATCCTGAGCTAGTTTTAAATCTTCTTTGAATAAGAAATTTCAGAATTAATACTTACTATCTTTCCATCTGCTATTATGGCCAATAGGTTTACCTTTCCTTCTTCTGCTGCTCTTTTTGCCTCTAAATCTGCCAGTTGGCTCCCTTTCTCCTGATCCGTGTCACCCCTTTGGTGTCCTCTGCGGTGCATCACTGCCACTTGATTTGGCAAACTTATACTTCAAGAAGCCTCAATATCTCCACAGAGTGCTTAATTTGTTTTCCGTGGGATGTCAAAAGCCTGCTCTCTTTCCACACAGCCCCATGGGAGTAAACTACTCCAAACGCATCTTTTGAGTCTGTCCAAATATTAATGTCTCTTCCATTGGCTAATTTTAGTGCTCCTGTTAAAGCAGTAATTTTGTCTTTTTATGCTGATGTTCCTGCTAGGAAGGGTCGGGCTTTCCTGGTTCTCTGAGTACTAGTTACAGCATCTCCTGCTTTCTGAAGTCCCTTTTTAAAAAAGCTGCATCTGCCATTGAACCAGGCTTCTGTCTCTGCAAGGGTTCTTCTTTTAAATCAGGCCGGCTTGAGGAAGTGGCTTCAATAGTTTCTAGGCAATCATGAGTTACCAGTTCCCCGATTGCTGCAGCATTGCTGAGAAAAGAGGCTGGGTTGACAGTATTAGTAGTGACTGTATCTATGTCATCTGGTTCTAGAAATGTCGCTTGGTACTTAAGGAACCGAGAGGGAGACAGCCAGTGCCCCCCTTTTTGTTCCAGTAGTGCAGATATGGGATGTGATACCAGGACAGTCATCTTTTGTCCCATAGTAAATTTTTGAGCTTCCTGGATATTTAGGATTACGGCTGCTACTGCCCGTAAGCATCCAGGCCATCCTTCACTTACTTCATCTAGTTGCTTTGAGAAGTAAGCTAGAGCCCTTTTATAGGGTCCTATATTTTGAGCTAGGACCCCGAGGGTTATGCTTGTCTCTCATGCGAAAATAACCAAAAGGGTTTGGTGACATGCGGCAGTCCGAGGGCTGGGGCCCTCATTAATTCCTTCTTTAGTTCGTTAAATGCCTGTTTCACTTCCCTAGTCCACTGTAATTCCCTCGTTTCTGTTTGCAGCAGTTGGTATAGGGGTTTTACTAATATACCATAATTCTAGATCTAGACACTAACACGTCATCCTGAGAAATGTTCGAAGTTCCTTAGGTGTCTTGGGCTGAGGAGTTTGGCAGATTGTTTCTTTGCTTTCTTGTCCTAATTTCCGCTGCCCCCCTGAGACCCCATACCCCAGGTAAGTGACTTCTTGCTTCATTATTTGTGCTTTCTGCTGATATACCTTTAAGAAAATTTAACAGGCTTACTGTCCATTACTCACAGCTGTTTAAGGTTTCGGTGGCTATCAACAGGTCATCCACATATTGGAGCAAAAGTCTTTCCCCTGCGGGTGCCATCCAGTTCTCAAGGTCTTTTGCCAGTTGGTTTCCAAATAATGTTGGGCTATTTTTGAAGCCTTGGGGTAACACAGTCCAGGTGAGTTGGGATTTCCGACCTGACTCTGGATTTTCCCATTCAAAAGTAAACAATTTTTGGCTCTCTGGCTCCAAGGGCAGGCAGAAGAAGGTATCTTTTAAGTCTAAAACAGGAAACAAAACAGGATTCTCTCTTAGTTTTGTTACCAAAACACTACAGGATAAAGGTCTTCCGTTATTTTATTGATGGCTCTTAGGTCTTGTACTAATGATAACTTTTTCTATCCAGTTTCCGGATTGGCAAAATAGGGGTGTTATACTCAGATTCACATGCTACTAAAAGGCCAAATTTGAGAAGGGAGTCTATTACAGGTTTAATTTCTTTCCTGTCTTCTAGTTTGAGGGGTATTGTTTGATTCTTACCAGTTGTGCTCCGGGCTTCAGCCTTACTTGGATCAGTTTGGCATGCTTTGCCTTACCTGGTATTCTGTCAGCCCACACTCCTGGATAGACTTGATCCAGGATGTCCAAGGGGACCTGCTTTGTTACCTGAGGCTGGATTACAGCTAAACTTAATATTTCAATTAATTGATCATCTCTAACTCCACCCACACCCCCACACCCCCACACCCCCCGCAGTGTTTGTGCAATGATTAATGCCTGAACATCAGTTCTGGCAGATCTAAGTCCTAGCTCCTTTTCAGTATCTGTGAGTGCACTCATGTCATAGATGTTGGGGATGGTGTCCTCATTGTCTGCCAGGCCTGCCATTGCTGCTGGTTGCTTGGGAGCAGCCACCCTACACGATGTTCTCAGACAAGTCAGGAAGCACACTGAGCAAAGCACTCCTATCATAGATGTTGGGGACAGTGTCCTCATTGTTCTCCACTACCACCGCTGGCTCCCTGGGGCAGCCACCCTCCACCATGGACTTGGACAGGTCATAGAGAGCATAGAGCAAGGCAGACAAACCATAGACTGCAGGGATGGTGCCCCCATTGTCTGCATGCCCTCTCACCACTGCTGGCTCTTTGCGGCAGCCACCTTCCAACACGTTCTCAGACGCATCCGGGAGAGCACTGAGCAAGGCACTCCTATCATGGGTGTTGGGGATGGTGTCCTCATTTTTCCCCAGCCCTGCCACTGCTGCTAGCTCCTTGGAGCAGCTGCCCTTCACCACGTTCTCAGACATATCAGGGAGAGCACTGAGCAAGGCACTCATATCATGGGTGTTGGGGATGCTGTTCTGACTGTTCTTCAGCACTGCCACAGCTGCTGTCTCCTGCGGTAGCCACCCTCCACCGTGTTCTCAGTCCTGTCAGGGAGAGCACTGAGCAAGGCAGACAAATCATAGACAGCAGGGATGGTGTACCCATTGTCTGCCAGCCCTGCCACCACTGTTGGCTCCTTGTGGCAGTCGCCCTGCACGGCTTTCTCAGTCCTGTCAGGGAGAGCACTGAGCAAGGCAGACAAATCACAGACCCCAGTGACGGTGTTCTCATTGTCTGCATGCCCTGCCACCACTGTTGGCTCCTTGTGGCAGCTGCCTTCCACCACATTCTCAGACACATCAGGGAGCACATAGAGCAAGGCATTCATATCATGGGTGTTGTGGATGGTGTCACTGTTCCACAGCCCTGACATCACTGCTGGCTTCTTGGAGCAGCTGCCTTCCACCACGTTCTCAGACACATCAGGGAGAGCACTGAGCAAGGCATTCGTATCATGGGTGTTTGGGACGCTGTTCCCATTGTTCCCCAGCCCTGCCACCGCTGCTGGCTCCTTGCGGGAGCCACCTTCCAGCGTGTTCTCAACCAGGTCAGGGAGCACATTGAGTAAGTCAGTGAAATCGTAAACATCAGGGACATTGTCCTCGCTGTTCTCCAGCGCCGCTGCTGCTGCTGGCTCCCTGGGGAGCTGCTGGACTTGGGCAGGCTCAGCAGAGACTGGCAGCCCCGGGACAGAGGGGAGCACACAGGCACGCACAGGAGGCGGCATGGCCGGAGCGCTGAAGCTCACTCTGGGCACCTCTGATGCCATGGACAGCTGGGGAGGGAGCCTCTCTATTGGGAGAAGCAGAGAGGTGCTGGGGGGAGAGCTTGGCAGGCTGGGGTTTACCTGTAGGGCAGGAGCACCAGGAGGAGCGGGAGCTGCTGCTGTACCTGCCACGGCAGTTGGTCAGTGCCGGTTGGGTAGGGGCCAACTGCCCCCTCCCTTGGGTTCTGCCCCAGTTCCACCAGTCCTGTCTGCTTCAGCAGCCTCGTGGGGCTCTGCTTTGTCAGACACAGCAGCTGTTCCTTGCAAGGCTTTCCTGCCTCGCTGTCCTAAACGAGGGTTTCCCACGCCCATGAGGGTTTCCCACCCCAGCTGTGGTTTTTGAGGAGGTGAATTTCAGGTCCAAGGGGAAGAGATGGGGCCGGCACCGCTGGCCCTGGGATGCTGATGTGTGTGTGTGATAAACACATAAATGTTTATGTTTGCTTTCACAAATCATAGGTGTGGTTATGTGCATATAACTGTGCAAGTTTACAGTAACAGAAACCAAACTCGCTAAGGACACAAGACTAGACAATAAGTTAAAAAGGTTCAGCTCTCTTGATCAAAACGGAGTCACATAGCAAAAGAATTTGTAAAGGTAAAAGAAAGGGGGGGAGGGGGGTGAAGCTTGATATAAGGTAAGCTGGTGCCTGGGAAACATAAAGTACTTTTTAGCTTAACTTTGGTTGTAGAAAGAGAACAATGTTTACATTGTAAGTCTGTGGAATGTAGTGGCCCCACTAAACATGAGTTAATTGTTTCACACTAGTCTTCTAAAGTAGTTTTAAAGAGCAATGTTTGTGTTGTAAATCTGTGGTGAGATAACAGGATTTAGTGGCCCCACTAAACATGAATGAGTTATTTCACACCATCCTTCTACTTATCAGTTAGTTTCAAGACAGAGCCTCCCAAGGCTCTGCTAGCTTGAGATACTCCTTGTCTGCCCATCCTGCAATAAATTTTGCAGGCAGGTCACGCTGTTTTAAATCTTTGCTAGTTATCAGAATAATTACAGATATAGCTGGTTGTGATTGCTGGGGGGTCCAACTGTGCCAGAGGTGAAAAGTACACCGTGAGGAATACTGCTTACTGCATCTTGAAGACCCCTACTCACAAGAGGAAGACTGGTTACTTCATGCTCAAGACCCCTGCCCACAATCACCACAGAGCAGTGCGCAGACACAAGAGGAGGAGACTTATGATAATAAATTCTTGAAGCTAGTTATAATATCTCTCGCCCATATGCGGGAATTATGAATATGAATGTAACTAATGTAAGTGAAAGTATATAAACCTGTAACAAATAGTAATCACTCGCACCTCTGGCTATGGTCGTGTGCCCAGCGCTGTTGCTTTTGCTGTATTGAATTTGTCCCTCAGTAAAACCTTGTTATCTCTTTTAGAAGAGTGAGTTCGCATTTCACAGCGGGCATGGGCCATTTGCATGTTGTGGTGGCAGTTTCTCAAGGCAGATGGGACACAGCCAACTGCCTAAGCCAGCGTCTCCCCAGAACCTGGGCCCCAGTGATCCTCACTGCAGGCTGCGGGGTGAGTTCACCTCTGGATATCAGGCCAGTAGGGTCTTCATGAAGGTTTCACACAACCCTGAGATAAAACTGCACAAGTATTGGGAAACAAAGAAAGAAGGAAATAAAGAAAAACAACAAAACAAACCAACAAAATCCCAGACACCAAAATGTAAGACAATGAAGAAATAAACAAAGCTTTTGTGCATCCTTTACAAAAAAATCTGAACTCATTTTAAGTTGGTGGCTAAGAAGGAGAAAAAGAACTGTTACAGCTGAACCCAGGGCAACTGTGCAGCAAGAATCGGCAAGCTTTCCAGGGATTTATTCCCAGCACGCTAAAATCCAGGTTCCGCTCTGAAATACATCCAGAAATACGTGTATTAGGAAAAAAAAAACAAAAACAAACCCCCCGCCTCAGGCCAGATGTGAGCTGGCTTTAAGAATCATGCTAAGTGTGGCTCCACCTCCCCCGAAGGAAGCCCAAGGGCTGAGGCTCTCCTTTCCCCTGCAGCACCCTTGGCTTTCAGCCCCACAGCAGAGCCCTTCTGCAGCCGCTTCTCAGCTCTCGTTGTTCGCTGGCAGCTTCCCGAGGCAGTTGTGCCTCTGCCGGAGCCAGAGCAACGGCCCAGCCCGTGCTGCGCTGTGTGGGGCGCTCCGATGGCACCATCGAGTGAGTGCAGGGCTCGGCAGCGCTGGCAGGAGCAGAGCTGTGGGGCCTGACCCTGCTCCCGGGGCAGACGCGGGTGAGCTCCAGCCCTTGGTGTTTCTGGGCAGGAACCTTCGGCTCCGGCTTCCCCTCGCCAAGACAGCGGGCGGCGCGGGGGGGGGGTGATGTCAGAGGCGGTGCCACGGAGGGGAGGGCGAGATGGAGCCGGGCAGGAGCGGGGCTGTGGCAGGGAGTGAGTGGGAAAGGTCGAGATGGAGCCGGGGGGAACGGGTCGGGAGCAGGGACGCAGCGTCAGGAAACATCACCAAATTCAGGTTCCTCTTCATGCTGCAATAACAACCACCGCATCTTCAGGACCTGCATATGCATCTTGTTTCAGTGCTAAGTAGTGCAGTTAGTAACTACTGCTTGTGTCATAGCTGTAAAAGATCCTTCATGCCTGAAACTTTGAATGGTGGCAGATGTGGACATATATGTAAGAGCTCTGAGTTTTTACAGCCATGTCTGTAACTGTCTTGTCTCAACTCTTCCCAAGATATAATAACCTGATCTAACAAGTCAGTGGTGTAATTTTTCCTCTGTATCATCAGAAAGATGTGTTGTCTGGGGCAATGTTGTAGCTTCAAGTGATGACTAAGAATATTCACCACCTCTTTAGATTAGGTTCATAATTGGGAGGATTTTGACTCCCACAGTTGACAGCAGCTTTTAGTTTTACTGTAAACTGACTTAGTACCTTTCTGGCCTAGTTTTAGTTGTCAGTAAAGTCATTCTTTCAGTTGTCTTCCTATTTTCTCAATAGCCTTAGCTATGTAAGGATCCGTGCCAGCAGCTGTGGCTATCAGCTGCTATGTTTCTAGTGACTTTGCTGCTGCAGACTGTAACCGGGGAAATACTGAAAACCTCTTGATAAACTTAATGGCATGATGTGATGTGGCTTTTTCTTCAGATGGCACCATGTCTTGAACGTCAGCATCTGCTGCCAGTGAATACACCCACTTGCACTGGACATGAGTCACCAATAGCTCCACAGCTGCAGCCCCAAACCAGCATCTGCGTACAGGTATTTGAGAATAAATCTAACAAAAGAGCAGTTTACCTCCTGGCATGCATGTTTCTAACAGGTGACTTAATTAAAAATAGGTTGATCCAGCTTGGGTTTCTCTAATTACATTCTGACAGCTTTAAGGGTTAGTAGGATGCAAACCACCTTCAATAGAAATAAGCATTAAAAGTAAACCACCTAAGCTCAGGAAGGCATCTTGACGAGCATAGGAGATAGCAGTGTGAAAGACAGGAACACATGCACTTGTGCTTGGTAGGGAGATACTCTGTGATTCTTTCATTTATGGTCTTAGTATTACTGAGCATTTTAAGTTTATTATGTATGTCCTCATTACTCCGCTTCCCTCAGTTGATTGTAAGTGCTTAGCACAGATGGGCTGGCAGGACTTGGGCAGTGGGGAGATGCCCAAAATGCCCAAGTGCAACATTAGTCAGTGATCCAAAAGTGCTGGTGGGCTTAACTAGACAAAATCTACCCTCCAGAATGTGCCCTACCCAAGGGTATGGGGACCCAAGTAGGGGCCGTCCTCAACCCCTCTGGTCAGGGAAAAAGGCTGTGAGAAGGAGCGAACTGATACTGCATGTCCACAGTTGTTAAATTATAGACACTGCCACAGATTGGGTGTTGAGGATGGCACAGAAGCATGGAATGGTTTGGGTTAGGAGGAACCTTAAAGCTCCTCCAGCTCCAACCCCTGCCACGGGCAGGGACACCTTCCACTAGAGCAGCTTGCTCCAAGCCCCTGTGTCCAACCTGGCCTTGAACACTGCCAGGGATGGGGCAGCCACAGCTTCTCTGGGCACCCTTTCCCAGTGTCCCACCAACCTCACAGGGAAGAGCTTCTTCCTGAGATCTCATCTCAGTCTCCCCTCTCTGTCAGGTTAAAGCCGTTTCCCCTTGTCCCATCCCCGCACGCCCTTGTTCTCCCCACAAGAAGTGAGGGGAGATCTCAGGATTTAAGGCAGCCACAGCGCTCTGCTGCCGGCTCAGCCAGAACAACTCGCACACCAAGTCCAAAGCAGCCATTCTGGGGAAGTCACTTGAGGTGTTCTTGGCAACTCCTAAAGTACCCCAAGATCACCATTGCCACCCATCTCGTTCCATGCTCCTGTGTCCACAGGCATCGCTGGCACCAAGACACCAGGACAGGAACCACCAGAGGAGCTGCTGTTGCCTCCTCCACTGGTAGCTTGTGTTACATGGGGCAGCTGTCATCTACCAGTGACTCTGGTGATAGGTTCCATGGGGTTCCATGGCCTTACACACGTGAACACAGGGAGTTCCAGAATCAGCCACCCCTGTGGTCCCCATGTCCCCATGTTCACTGTGATGGTTGGGTCCATGGGATGCTCTGGAGGTGCTCCAGGCATTCTCTGGGATTCTCTAGGGGTATCCCTGGGATGCTCTGTGGGTGTTGAGGATGCACTGGAGGTGCTTTAGGGGTCAAAGCAGCCCAAATCCCACCCAAATATGGCAAACTGGGGTTTTATTGGTTTTTTTTTTTTACTCCAATCTTGCCAAGAGCAGGGAGCATTTACTCAGTCCTGACCCTCACTAAATAGAATTTCCCTCCTTCTTATCAAATCTGTATTAAATCTCTGGTAAATCCAGGGAGAGCTGCCTCTCTGCATGCCTTGAATCAGCAATACACCCGCTGCCAGACGGCTATCATTCTGAGCAACCTGTGACAGTGTCTCACCACCCTCACAGGGAAGAACTTCCTCCTAAGGTCTCACCTCATTCACCCCCCTCTGTCAACTTAAAGCCGTTCCCAGTTGTCTGATCACTACATGCCTTTGTAAAGAATTTGCCTCCACCTTTCTTGTAAAAATCAATCAGATACTGGAAGGCAAACTCATTGTCTAAGTCATCATCTAAATTATCATTTACATCATCTTCAAATCATTGGGAATTCACAGTTGAATTAAAATTCAGTTATTGCTAAATCACTATTGCATTCCCATTTGATTTTAATTCAGTCCCTGATTAATTACCATTGGTCATTAATAAGGCCCTTTCAGTTATCCCCACAAGGATGACTTCTCTGAACCATTCCCCTGTGAAGCACAATGAGTCACAGCTCCCAGTCCATTTCCCTTCAGGTGTGCAGCAGCAGATCCAGCAAGTGCCCCCGTTCCCCACTGAGGGCCATGGCAGATGAGGCAGGGGGGCAGAGAGACCCCACAGCTGTCCCAGGGTGGCCTGGGAGGACGTGGGAGCTCCCCAGGAGAGGAGCTCTGTGCTGGAGCCAGCAGAGGTGTGCCTCGGGCAGCCACTGCAGAGTGGAGAGTGAAGGGTCCCCCAGGCCTGGGCAGGGCTGGGTCCAGGGACTGCCACCAGCTGGATGCTGGCACTGCTGGATCCAGCTTCTGATTCATGCTGCCAGCCGGGATTGAGACAATGCATTGCCGGTATCAATTGTGCCATCCCACTTGGCTGCCCTGGTCTGCGGTTCACATTGAAGTTCCAGCATGTCCTGTATGGCAGCGTTCACTGGCACCGTTGCGAAGCTCATCGAGTGCAGGCAAGGCTCAGCAGCAGCTTTACTGTCCTGTGCTGGCCCTTTGGCTGCGGGAGCAGGGACCGGGCACTCTTGCCTTGCCGCTGTGCTGCAGAATGGCCGGGAGAGGGCGCCAGAGAGGTTGCACGGAATTGGGTTTTAGGTGGGAAAGCGAGGAGCGAGAGCGATGGTGGCACCGCTGCGGAGCTCACCGTGCGCAGGATAGGCCCAGCACCAGCTTTCCCTCCTGGCTCTTCGGCTGTGGGAGCAGGGCCGGACGTTCGTGCTGTACTCACTGTGCTCCAGGACGCTCGCGAAGGAAGGAGGGAATTTAGGGCGGACGAGCTGGGGCTGGGGCTGTGCCCTGCCGCTCCCTGGTGGATGGCCCATCCCGGTCTTTGCGCATCCGTGTTCTGCCCCCCCGCCTCCTATTCATTTGCTCTCCTTGGGCGTCCTGATCCCCTCCTCCGCCTGGAGCAGGATCGCCGAAGGGGCCGGGATGGGCTCTGCTCGCGGCCCTGCCCGGCGGTACTGAACGGACAGCGCCGGCGGGTGCCCTGAGCTCGGCACGGGGGAGCGGGCGGGGCGCGCCGTCACTGCCAATGTCCGCAGCCCCTCCAGTCCTTCCCAGTCCGCTCAGTGCCCCCCATGCTTCCCAGTGCCCCCAGCGCCCCGAGTCACCCTCATCCTTCCCATTGTTCCCAGACCCCCCCACTGCTCCCACTCAACCCGTCCTTCCCCGTACTGCCGGTCCTTCCAGCGGTCTCCCAGATCTTCCCAGTGACCTCCCAGTTTTTACCGTGCTCTCCCCACCCCTCCCAGTGCTCCCCATGCACCCAGTCCTTCCCAGTGTCCCACATCCTTTCCGGTGTTCCCAGCGCTCCCAGCCCCCAGGCCCCCCCAATCCCTTCACTTGCCCAGTCTCCCCAGCTCCCCCTGCGGTCTTCGAGTTCTTCCCATTCCCCGCAGTGCCCCCCATCCTCCCCAGTGCTCCAAGTACCCGCAGACCGGTGCCCGGGGCCGTACCAAACGAGGGCCAGTGCCTCCATTGTACAGATATATATATATAGTATATACACGGTACACTGTGAGCTTAAATAACCCAGCACCCCTCCGGGGCTCTTCTCCCTCCTTAAATACTTCCCCCCCCCCCCCCCCCCCCCCAAGCGGCTCCAATCCAGTGGGACCCCCCCTCACCCCCCGCGTGCCTCCCTCCTCCCCTTCCCAGTATAACCAGCTCTGGCTCCCAGTTACCCCCACATCCAGTTACTGTCGGAGACTTGGGGGGGGGGGAGGACAACAGGGAGGGGGTCAAAATAGAAATAAAAAATAAAGGAGTTCCCCCCCGCTGGGCCGAGGGTCCGGGATCCCCCGACCCGGCTGGAGGTGACCGGTGGTGAGGGCATCCCAGCCCCGAGAAATACTGTGATTTATTGGGGGACAGGGGGGTATTTACAGTTGGGGGGGTGAGAGCATCGCCCCCACCCTGGAGGGGGACCCCCGTGTGTGTGGCCCCCCCCGCCCAAGGAAGGCGAAAGCCCTGGGCTTGGGGGGGGGGAAGCGGGTGCTGGGGGGCAGCCCCCCCAGCCATGCCCCCCTACAAGTGGGAGTTTGGGCCCCCCCCATGCCCACTGCAGGGGTTGGCAAAGGCTGAGAGGGTCCCTCCTGTCGGGGGAGGGGGGGGGGGGGCACTTGAAGCCCCCCCTCTGCACCCAAACATGGGGGGGGCATCCCACTGTGGGGCCGGGATCGAGGACACGAGAGGGACCCAAAGGCAACCGCTCCCCCCAAGTGCTTCAGGTGAGTCTCAAGAGGAGCTGGGGATGGGGGGCTTCCAGCATAGCCCCCCTTTGCTCTCCAATATAGCTCACATTTGGGGGGGGACGCATTTCTTCCACCCCCCCACCAGTGTCCAACCAGGTGCCAGCTCTGCGTCGGGGGGGAGGGGGAGGGGCGTCACGTCGAGGGGAGGGGGGGCGCCGGAGGGGGGGCCGTTCCCCCCCCCAATTGGTCCATCACGTTACCACGAGACTCACACTGGACACAGACACTAAGGTGGGGTGTGCCCCCCCCAATTTCCCTTCCCCCCCCCCCCCCGAGGTGCAGCTTGCCCCCCCCCCCCCCATGTCTGTGCCCCCAGGGGGAGGTAGGGGCACCAGGAGGCTTTGGCAGGGTCTCACCTCCTCCCGGGTGGGGAAGAGGTTTTGGGGCTGGGGGGAGGGACAGGCCTTGGGGGGGGAGGGACCCCCCCAGTATCACTGCGGTTTGAGGGTGACTTAAGTCGGGTTGGAATTTTTCAAAGTCTGCAGCTTGGCCTCCAGTTCGGAGATCTGAAAAACAGCAAAGGGACAGGTCTCAGCTGGGGGGGGGGGAGCACGGGAGGGGCACACAGGGACAGGGGACACGGGGACAAACGGGAATACACAGGGACAGGGGACACGGGGACACAGGGACAGGGATGCGAACATGTAGTGGGGGGAACAGGGCTGTGGGGCACAAGGTGAGAGGACATAAGGATGGGGATACAGGGATGGGAAGGGCAGGTCAAAGGGGGCAAAACATGAGGGTGCTGGGGTGGCGGGAGACACAGGGATGGGGGCACCAGGATAGGGGCACAGGGACAAGGGTTGGGGTAGTGGGGGACAGGGATAGGGGACACAGGGCTGGGCCATGGGGGCTGCAGGCAGCAAGGGGTGAGTCTCTGGAGGGTGTCAGGGGGACATTTTGGAGGTGACAGGAGGGGGGTACATGTGGGGGCTCTGGTGGGAACCGGGGGACCTCCCCGTGCTCCTCTGCACCCTGGTGCCCATGAGCCCCCCACCGCAACCCACGGCAGCGCTGCAGGATCCCGGGGGATCCAGTGATCCCTGCCTGCTGCAGGGGAGCAGCTGGCACGGAATCCAGGGCAATCTGTTGTGGGATCCAGCATGACCAGCATGGGATCCAGCTCGCAACAGATGATCCAGTGTGGCCCCATGCCTCATGCCCATCAACAGGAAACCACTGCAGGATCCCACGCAAGCAGCCTGGGATCCAGTGCCAAGAAAATCCCTTTTGATCCATTATGGGATGTCAGACCCTGAGGCAGGATCCACTGAGACCCAAACCCTCAGCAGATCCACTGCAATCCAGTGTGGGATCCAGTGCCAGGAGGAGGATCAGGCGTGCGCCAGCGCCTGAGCAGATCCACTGTGATCCAGAGCACAAATCCGGTGGGATCCCGGTGCCCAAAGCAGATCCACTGCGATCCGGCGTTGGGATCCCGCGGCCGGAGCTCAGTCCGGAGGGGAGCCAGCGCCTCACGCAGCTCCGCTACCACCCGGCGGCGGGATCCAGCAGCTTGGCGCGAGCCGGCGCCCGAGCAGATCTGCTGCAACCCATCCTGGGATCCAGCGGCGACGGGAAGCCATGGGAAGCCATGGGAAGCCATGGGCCGTGGCGGGAGCGGCGTGACGGCGGCAGGGCTCAGGGGCAGCCCGCGTCCCGGCGCCCGGTGCCCACCTTCTCCTGCAGTTTCTCCATCTCCTCCTTGTGCGCCAGCTCTGACTCCTCCAGCACCCGCCGCTGCGCCGTCTCCTTCTTGAGGAACTCGATCTCCCTGCAGGACCAGTGTGTGGGTGCATGTGTCCCCCCATCCCCTCCCAGCACTGGGGACACCCCATGGAGCTGGGGCAGGGTTTGGAGGGAGCGGGAAGGAGTTGGTGCCCAAGAGATGCTTCCACATCAAGGGGAAGGCCCCTGCCCAAGGGAACGTCCCCGCTCGGGGGGGGTTGAAGGGTACCCAGGAGGGATTTGGTGCCACATAGATGGGTTTCTGGCCAGAGGGGGAGGTCCCTGCCCAGGGGGCAGGGGATGTCCAGGAAGAAGCTGGTGCCCTGGCAAAAGTTTCATGCCCAACAGATGGTCTATGCCCAAGGACAATGGGTGCCCATGAAGGGGTCAGCGCCCCACAGGTGGGTCCGTGCCAACAGCATGATCCATGCCCATGGGATGGCTCATACACAATGGTCTGCCCAGGGGCAAGGGGTACCCGGGAAGGGGATGGTGCCACAGGGATCTCAGTGCCCATGGGGATGGATGTGTGCTCTCAGGATGGATCATGCCCATGGGGATGGAGGGGTGCCCAGGGAGACAAATGGGTGCCCAGAGCCTGACGCTGCCCTCACTTTTGCTGGTACTCCTTGATGAGCCTCTTGGCCTTGCTGTACTTGCGCTCCAGGGTCTGGTACTGTGCCTGAGTCTCCTTGAGGTGCTCGTCCACGGCCTGGCAGAGGTTCTGTGCTTCCATCCAGTACCCCTCCAGCTTCTCCATCCGCTCCTTGTTCTCCTCCACACTCTGCTCCAGCTGGGCCTTCTCGGCCCTCCAGCGTGCCTTCTCCTGCTCCAGGCTCTGCAGCTGAGGACAGCAGGGTCAGGACATGGCACAGCCAGGGACAGGCATGACGTGGCATGGAACAGCACGGCAGAGCCAGGGAATGGGCATGACACCGCACACCATGGCATGGTACAACACAGGCGAGGAGCAGGCATGACACGACAGAATCATAGAATCATAGAATGGTTTGGGTTGGAAGGAACCATAAAGCTCATCCAGTTCCAAACCCTGCCATGAGCAGAGACACCCTCCACTAGAGCAGCTTGCTCCAAGCCCCATCCAACTGGGCTTGAACACTGCCAGGGATAGGGCAGTCACAGCTTCTCTGGGCACCCTGTGCCAGTGCTTCAGCACCCTCACAGGGAAGAACTTTCTTATATCCAACCTAAATATCCCCTGTTTCAGTCTGAACCCATCATCCCTTGCCCTATCACTACAGTCCCTGATGAAGCATCCCCCTCTCCAGCATCTTTGCAGATCCCCTTCAGATACTGGAAGGATGATATGAGGTCTAAAATGTGACATGTGACATGACATGACATGACATGACACAGCATGGCACGGCACAGCACAGCATGGCATGGCCAGGAATAGGCACAGCATGGTGAGGGGTCTGGGGGTAGATGTGGGGGAGCTAGGAGTGGATGGGGGAGATAGAGATGGAGGAGCGGGGTCAGAGCAGAATGAGGGGGGGTCCTTCCTGCCCAAGGAGAGCCAGGGCACCCACTCACCTTCCTCTTCAGCTGCTGGATCTCAGCCTCAGTGACGGCGTGTTTGATCTGGAGCTGCGAAAGGAACCGGCCCTTCACACGTCCCCACAGTGGGCACAATGCCCCGGCACCCCCAGCAGCCCCTGGTACCCCTGTACCCCTGGCACTCCCAGCATCCCCCAGTACCAACAGCACCCCCTGGTACCCCTGTACCCCTGGCACTCCCAGCATCCCCCGGTAGCTCCAGCACCCCCTGGTACCTCTGTACCCCTGGGCACCCCCAGCACCCCCTGGCACCCCCTGGTACCCCTGTACCCCCCAGCACCCCCCGGCACACTGCAGCTCCTCTGCACCTCCTTGAACTTGTGCACCAGCTTTTCGGGGTCCATCTCCACAGGCGAGAGCGTGTCCTCATTCTCAGCCAGCTCGAACACCTCAATGGCCATCTCGCCGCTGGGGAACATGGGGCTCATCTCCTCCTCCTCATCCGTTGCGTACTCACCCGTCTGCGGAAGGCATGGGCCAGTGTTTGCTCATGGTGGTGGTCCCCAGCCTGGCACCCTCAGCCTGGGAAACTGAGGCACCGGGTGGGGAACCAGGTCCGTGCCCCCCTGGGTGGGTGCTGTCCCCCTCACCTCCTCGTCATCCTCAGTGTACTGGGTGTAGCGCTGCTCAATCATCTCCCTCTGCCATCGCTCCTGCTCCAGCGTCTGCTGGATCAGCTGCGCCACCTCGCTCTGCTCCCCCGGCTTCTCCCGTCCGATGAGGAACCTGCGCAGAATGTGGGGCTCAATGGAGATGGGGGGCTCAGTGGGGATGGAGGGTTCAGTGAGGGTGGGGGGCTGCCACCATGGGGGTCTGTAGTGGGGGACATGCCAGTGGCGCAGCCTGGAATGTCCCTGAGGGACAGTCAGTGCTCCTTGTGGAGATGCTATGGGTGGATGAGTTGGGGCCTGGGGGAGATCCTAGACTGATGTGAGAAGATTTTGGAGGGCACTAGGGTGGCACAGGGCAGGTAGTAGGCATGGGACTGGAGGGGATGGAGGTTATTTTGGGGCAGGGCAACAACCCAGCCTGGGGTTTGAGGTGCTCTGGGTACAGGCTATGGGGCAGGGTGCTGCAGGGGGCCCAGCATGGGCTGTGGGGGTTTCCTGCCCCCCCCTCCCAGGTCCCCAGTCCCAGGCCCTACCGGACACGGCCCTTGGTGTTCCTGAGGACAGAGGCAGCGAAGCTCTGCGTCACCCCAACCAGGCTGGTGCCATCCACCTCCACGATGAGATCGTTTACCTGAATCCTGGGGACACGGAGATTGTCACAGCAGGCCCAACCCTTGGCCACCTCTGCCTGCTCCCACACCAGCTCCTCCACCACCACCCAAGCCCATAGGGACCTGGGGTGGCTTTGGGCTGGGGAGCCCTTTACCTGCCGTCCCGGTGGGCAGCCCCCCCCTCCGTCACCGTCTTGACGAAGATGCCCAGCTTCTCCAGGCCCATGTCGGCCCCTGCGCCCATGCCGATGATGCTGATCCCCAGCCCTTCTGAGTCTGCAGAGACAGAGCCGTGTCCTGGCAGGGTGGCATCGGCCACCCAGCGCCAATGGAGCCACCCCCAGCCCATCCCCAAGCTGCCGCAGGGCCCTGGGGCGCAGGATGGGATGAGGACCCACCTTTCTCCAGCTCCACAGGGAAGAGGTCAAGTCGCTCCACCCTCTTCTCCAGCTCATACTCAGCTGATGCAGCCATGGGGTCAACATCTTCATTGCGGCGGTCGTAGTCTTCATTGGAGTAAGTGCTGAAGACCTGAGGGGTGCACGGAGCTGTTCAGTGAGGCGGCAGAATGGGATGGGACAACACGGCAGCCATCTACTCATGGCCAAGAGGGCATCCTGGGGCAGGGGAGCCCAGGACAGGGGTATGGGGACGTTACTGAGCCTATGAGACACTGGAGAATCCCTCCCCTCCCCAAGTCATGTCGGGGAGTTAGGGGGGATGGATGGATGGATGGATGGATGGATGGATGGATGGATGGATGGATGGAGGGATGGGTGCATGCATGGATGGATGGACAGATGGAGGGATGCGTGCATGGATGGACAGATGGAGGGATGGGTGCATGGATGGATGGATGGATGGATGGATGGATGGACAGATGGAGGGATGGGTGGATGGATGGATAGATGGATGGATGGACAGATGGAGGGATGGAGAGATGGATGGACAGACGGAGGGATGGATGGATGGATGGATGGATGGATGGATGGATGGATGGATGGATGGATGGAGGGAGGGATGGGTGGATGGATGGATAGATGGATGGATGGACAGATGGAGGGATGGAGAGATGGATGGACAGACGGAGGGATGGATGGATGGATGGATGGATGGATGGATGGATGGATGGACAGAGGGATGGTGTATGGATGGATGGATGGACAGAGGGATGGTGTACGGATGGATGGATGGACAGAGGGATGGTGGATGGATGGATGGATGGATGGATGGATGGATGGATGGATGGATGGATAAATGGATGGATGGAGGGAGGGAGGGAGGGACAGATGGAGAGAGGGATGGATGGATGGATGGATGGATGGATGGATGGATGGATGGATGGATAAATGGATGGAGGGAGGGAGGGATGGACGGATGGAGAGAGGGATGGATGGATGGATGGATGGATGGATGGATGGATAAATGGATAAATGGATGGATGGATGGATAAATGGATAAATGGATGGATGGAGGGAGGGAGGGAGGGAGGGAGGGACAGATGGAGAGAGGGATAGATGGATGGATGGATGGATGGATGGATGGATGGATGGATGGATGGATGGATGGATGGACGGAGGGATGGATGGATGGAGAGATGGATGGACAGACAGAGGGATGGGTGGATGGATGGATGGATGGATGGATGGATGGATGGATGGATGGATTTATGGATGGACGGATGGACAGAGGGATGGGTGCATTGACGGATGGACGGATGGATGGATGGATGGACGGACGGACGGGTGGATGGATGGATGGATGGATGGATGGATGGATGGATGGATGGATGGATAAATGGATGGATAAATGGATGGATAAATGGAGGGAGGGAGGGAGGGAGGGAGGGAGGGAGGGAGGGACAGATGGAGAGAGGGATGGATGGATGGATGGATGGATGGATGGATGGATGGATGGATGGATGGATGGATAAACGGATGGAGGGAGGGAGGGAGGGACAGATGGAGAGAGGGAGGGATGGATGGATGGATGGATGGATGGATGGATGGATGGATGGGATGGATGGATAAATGGATGGATGGATAAATGGATGGATGGATAAATGGATGGATGGATGGAGGGAGGAAGGGAGGGAGGGAGGGAGGGATGGACAGATGGAGAGAGGGATGGATGGATGGATGGATGGATGGATGGATGGATGGACGGGTTGTGCAAGGACTGGCTGCTCTCAGTCACACAGTTTGGGGCAGGCACACTGGGCCTGTTGCCCTCTTCTCCCCTCACCTGTCCCCACCTTCTCATGGCTCCAACTGCCCCATGGGACAGGGAAGGACCCTTTGGGGCAGCTTCATGTCTTCCCTGCCCCTCAGCCTTCCTGGGCACCTCCATGCAAGCCCGGAGCCCAGAAACCCAAACCTACCATCCTGCCCGAAGAGGTGAAACCCACCCTAAGCTGGGGGTTGCCTCATCCCCTGGGTCTCCACCTGGCAGCTCACATGGGGCTTGGGGCAGGCCCTGGTTCATCCCACGCTGGGTGCCCTCATGCTGGGCACTGGGGTGCTCCTGGCTGAGGTCAGACGTGCCACCAGGAGCCAGAGGCAGTGGGATGCCATATCCCTGCACCCCAGGAGGTGCCAGCACCCCTCTCCTGGAGCTGAGCCTGGCAGATGTCCCCGGAGGGGGGAACAGATTAGGGATCACATCACAGACTAAAGGCTTGAAACAAGGGCATTAGGAATAAGTGTCAAGGGACAAAGGTACTGAGACCCACCGGTGGGTAGGACCCACCCAGGTGGCACCCAGGGGTGCCATGGGACATGCCTCTATCCCCCCTCTCTACACATGGTGCTGCAGGGCTCACCCTGAAGTGCCCCCACCCTTGTCACCAGGTCCTGGGGATCTTGGGATGCACCAGGGGCCTGGAGTGGGTTCCAAGGGAGAAGCAGCCAGAGCCAGCAAATGCCCAGGGGAAGAGGCTGGTGGTGACTGCCCCCATCCCATGCTGGTGCTGCGGGGAGCCAGTGCTCCTGGCTCCGACCCCTCCTGTTTGGGTGGCTCAGCATCACCCATGCACTCGGGAGCTCAGACATGCGGGTCTCCTCCCCATCAGTACACATGGGACACCCACCATCACCCTGGGGTCCGAGATGGGTAAAAGCAAGAGGTTAAAGGCTGTGCTGGGGAGAGCAGAGCACCCCAAAAACCCTGTCTGCCCATCCATGGCAGGGGGCATCTTCTCAAGGCCTGCCTGGCTGGTTCCCACAGGAACAATTACCCCCCCGCCCCACAGTGTGCAACCACACAGCACATGGACACCACTGCGTCCTGCCCTGGGCATGGTGGTCCCTGTCCCCCTGTCCCCAGTGGGGCCACCCACCCGCTCTGACTCAGAGCCAGAATATAGGCCGGGCTCTAAAAATAACCCAGCTCCAGCACAAAGCGACCGCAGCTCCTCCGGCCTGGGGGGATTCCAGCAGGAGAGAACATCCCAAATAGCGGCACAGCCTCTTCTCCCCCCCTCCCCAACAGCCCTGCTGCTGGGGGAGCATCCCTGATGGAGCGACCAAACCAAGCTAGGGAAGGATGGGGGGGACGGGAAATGCTGCGTCCCACCCGGCCGTGCTGCCACTTCCCCTTCCTCCACTTCCCGGAACGCTGCTGGGTGCTGGCTGGGCCTATGGTGGGGAAAAGAACCCCCAACCCCTTGCCCCATCCCTGGGACCCCCAGTATGGGGGGAACCCCAGCACCAAGGGACCACTGGGGACCAACAGCAGAGGAGCCAGCACCCGCACCCAGACACATCAGGCATCCCACCCAAAACACGTGGTGGGGCTTGGACATAGCAGTGGGCTGGCTCTGGGTGCTCTGCATCGACCACCCCAGGGGGCCCAGGGCCGCCCCCACCCCTGTCACACCAGCCCCAGGGTGGCCCCTCTATGGCTGGCTGGGGGTCCTCAGGTCACACCAGGGCTCTTGGTTAGGTGGCCGGTTAGCCAGGCCTGGGTGGTGACCTTCCTTCCCCCAGCACCAAGTAGGATGCTGTGCCCCATGGCAGGGGGCTGGGGCACACAGACATCCCCACACCTCCCTATCCCCAGCATCACCTCCCTCAAAGGGATGGGGGTCATACATCCCAGTCTGGAGTACCCTCATCCTAAGGTACCCCCAACCTTGGGTGCTCCTTATCCTTGGGTGCCCCTCACCCTGGGGTACCCTGACCATGGGGTACCCCCTTATCCCCAGCTGCTGCCCCCCTCATCTCCAGGCGGTCTCACCTGGATGGGGGCCGTGCTGAACTGGATCTTGCGGTTGGGGACAGGCTCCTCTTCCTCAGACAGCCCTGGGATCTCCACACAACCCGACTCGGGCTCATAGAGCCCTTCGGCCTCCTCCTCCTCCTCCAGCCCGCTGCCCCCCGAGTCCTCCCCGAGCCCGCTGTAGGCACTTATGTCCACCAGGTCCGCCTCGGAGAAGTCCTCCTTCTTGGCCTCCTCGTAGACATCGCCTTCATCCGCCTGCTCTCCCTTGACACCCTCCTCACCCACGGCCACACCGGAGCCCCTGTCCAGCCGGGATGGGGTGGGCGCCAGGTCCTCGGACCCCTTGGCCAGCTGGGGCACGGGCACCGGCTCCAGCACCATTGGTGCCTCCTCCTCCTCGGCCTCACCGCTCTCCTCCACCTCCACCGGCTTGATCTTGCAGACCTCCTGCACCCGCGGGGTGGGCAGCTCCTTCTCCACTGGCCGGGCACTCTTCCCCACTGCCTTCTCCTCCTCCTGCAGCCGGGTGCGGGGCTGGGCAGCGTGGCCATCACCCACCCGAGCAGCCTCGGCGCCCGGCGGAAAGACCCGGGGCCGCTTGCCCATCACCTTGGCGCCGAGTGGTCCAACCACTCGCCCCTGCGCCTTGTGCAGGTTGTTCCGGAGGTCGGCCTTCTCAAAGACAGCACTGAGCTGGCTGACGGTGGGCGAGACGGCTTCGGTGTCCAGCTTGTCCAGGGACTCGGTGCTGCCATTGAACCGCACCACCACGTCCAGCTTACGGTCCTGGAAACCAGCTCGTTCCTTACGTAGCAAGAGCTTGGTGGTGGTAGCTTTCTCCTGCGGGCTCCTCTCAAAGATCTTGCGGGTCTCCTGCAGCTTGGAGAAGGGTTTGTCGGGTTTGGAGTCGAAGCGGCTGACCCTCTCGGAGACGCTGGTGCCCAGCTTGAGGAGGTTGCCCTGGTCCATGCTCTCGCTGAGGCTGCCAGCCCGGGGCAAGGACAGACAGACCGGCTTCTCCTTGGCCTTGGCCAGGTCGCAGGCGCCCTCGGGGCCAGGCGCTGTCCCCATCTGCAGGAACATGTTCTTGATGCGATGAACGTTGGAGCCATACTTCTTACCCCGGCTTTTCTTGCCATCTTCACCATCGGCCTCCTTTGTGGGCGCCACGGCCTGGATGGTGGCCTCGTAGGCATTCCGGTGCGGGGATGCGCTCCGGAGACCCCCGCCGCCCGGCGCTGCCCCGGACGGGGACCCCCCGCCGCCTGCCTCTGTCCTCAGCATGCCGGCACCGGGGCTGTGCCGCACATCGCCCGCCGCGGCACCACCGGAACCACCGCTGCCACCGGCACCGCCGGCGCCACCGGCACCAGCACCGCCGCCGCTCGCCGCGGCCCCTCGCCGGTTACAGCGCCATGGGGAGGGGGATGCGGCCCGGGGAGAGGGGGGGGCAGGCGCCGCCCGCAAACCTGCACCGGGCCGCGGGGGGCTGCGGGGCCCGGTCAGGCCATGTCCATTCCGGGGAGGGGGGGCCCGGCCCTGCTTCCTTCCTCCCTCCCTTCTCCGCCTCCTCTTCCCCTTTCTCTGTGCTGGTGATGGAGCCGCTGCCTGCGATCCGCCCGCCCCGCTGCCCGCAGAGCCCGCTGGGTCTTAGCGGCGCCCGCTCTTCCTCTTCCTCACCGCCGCCGCCTCGGCGCGGGCACGGGGACCCCCCCCCGCAACACCCCCCTCGTCTCCGCATGCCCTGCGGGCCCCTCCCGCTCCCGCAATGGGGTGCCCGCCCCGTGGCGCGTCCCCACACCCCCAGCAGCCCTGCTCATCCGGTGCTGACACCCCCAGCTCTGTCCCCACGTCCCCCCCCTGCTCTGTCCCCACGTTCTCCCATCTCTGTTCCCAAGTCCTCCCCATGTCTCCCCATCTCTGTCCTCATGTCTTCCCCGCAGGTCTGTCCCCAAGTCCCCCTATCTCTGTCCCCCACCATGCCTGTCTGCCCTTGCACCCTGCCAGTTTTGTCCCTGTGGCCCCCAGGCTGGTCCCTGTGGCCCCTCAGTCGCACCTCTCTACTCACTTTTGTACCCGCATCTCCCCCATATCCTCATCATTTTGTCCACATGTCCCCCCCTCCTATCCCTGTCTCGCCCCGTGTTTGTACCCACATCCCCCCAATCTGTCCCCATATCCCCCCGTCCTGTCCCTATATGCCCCCCATGTTTGTAACTACTTCCACCCCCATTCTATCCCTGTACCCACAGTTCCCCCACCCTGTTCCCCTCCCGTGTCCCCCCATTTTTCGGCACATCCCCTTGCTCCCACCCCACACCCAAAGGGTGCCTTGTGGTGTCCCCACAGGGCCCCCATTCACTTCCTGGCCCCATAAACCCATCCCTGGGGTGCAACACGTCCCCCCCAGGCACCTCCACGCAGGGGTGGCAGGAGGGGAAACTGCAGCGGGGAAGGGGAGGGCTCTGGGCCGGGGGGGGCGCGGTGCTGACCCCCCCAGCATCCCTGCACCTTTGATGGGGTGTCCGGGGCTGTTCGCTGCTTTCCAGCAGGCACGGGGGGGAGGGGGCAGAGTGGGGCCGTGCTGGGGGCCAGGATGCACGGGGGAGATGTGGGGGGCACCCCCAAGATGGGAACGCGCAGGCACCAGGACCCTGCACCCGCCCCACGGCACCCGGCGCAGCCTCACAGCCTCTGACGTGACGCGGCGTGACGTCACTAGTGCGACACCCCCCCTTCGACCACCCGCTGCTCCTGCCACGGCCCCCCAGCCTGGGCCCCCGCGCAGGGCCCGCGCTACACCCGCACACACGTGTGCATACACACACACATGTGCACACACACACATACATGTGCACACACACACATACATGTGCACACACATACATACATGTGCACACACACAAGTGCACACACATACATGTGCACACACACACATGTGCACACACACATGTGCACACACATACATGTGCACACACACACATACATGTGCACACACACACAAGTGCACACACATACATGTGCACACACACACATGTGCACACACACATGTGCACACACATACATGTGCACACACACACATACATGTGCACACACACACAAGTGCACACACATACATGTGCACACACACACATGTGCACACACACATGTGCACACACATACATGTGCACACACATACATACATGTGCACACACATACATACATGTGCACACACATACATGTGCACACACATACATGTGCACACACATACATACATGTGCACACACATACATGTGCACACACATACATACATGTGCACACACACACATGTGCACACACATACATGTGCACACACACATACATGTGCACACACATACATGTGCACACACATACATGTGCATACACACACATGTGCACATACACACATGCATGTGCACACACATATACACATGTGCACACACACATACATGTGCACACACATACATGTGCACACACACATACATGTGCACACACACATACACATGTGCACACACACACATACATGTGCACACACACATACATGTGCACACACATACATGTGCACACACGCACATGTGCACACATACATATGCGCACACACATACATGTACACGCACACACATGTGCACACACACATGTACACACACATGCATGTGCACACACACATACATGTGCACACACATACATATGCACACAAATACATGTACACGCACACACATGTGCACACACACACATGCACACACACATACATGCACACACATACATACATGTGCACACATATACATGTACACACACGTGCACACTCACATGCATGTGCACACACACATACATGTGCACACACACATACATGTGCACACACATACATGTACACACACAAACATGTGCACACCCACATACAAGCACACACACATACATGTACACACACATACACGTGCACACACGCATGCATGTGCACACACACATACATGTGCACCCACGCACATGCATGTGCACGCACACATACATGTACACGCACACACATGTGCACACACATATATGTGCACACACACATGTGCACCCACACACATACATGTGCACACACATACATGTACACACACGTGCACACACATGCATGTGCACACACACATACATGCACACACACATACATGTGCACACACATACATGTACACACACACATGCATGTGCACACACATACATGTGCACACACACATACATGTGCATACACACACATACATGTGCAGAGATACATGTTCACACACACATACAGGTGCACACACGCACATACATGTGCACACACACCTACATGTACACATACATGCATGTGCACACATACATGTACACACACATATGCAAATACACATACATATGCACACGCATGTGCACATGCATATACATGCGCACACACATACGTGTGTACGCACACACATACATGTGCACATACACACATGTGCACATACACATTCATGTGCACACACACATACATGTGCAGTCACACATACACGTGCACACACATGTATGTGCACACACATATACATGTGCGCACAGACGCATGTGAGCTCACACACGTGTGTGCACACGTGCTCCTGCCTCGCTGCCACACAGGGGCACACACGTGCTTCTGGTGTCCCACACCCCACTCTGCCCCATCCTGTGCCCCCACTGCCACCCCATTGCCCTCGAGTGGGGGTTCCAGGACACCCCCATCAGAGGACGCCCCACCAAGGCAACACGGGAGCCCCGTGGGGCATTGGTGGCCGTGGTGCGATGTCCCCCTCCGTTCTCCGGTGGGATCCCCCCATGGGCTCCCCCCTTCCAGGCCAGCCCTGCTGCCTCTGTCAGTCAGCCCTGGCTCCATGCCCAAGCGCTGGAACATGGAGGCCCCGGAGCTGCTCCTGGTCTGGGTGCTGGCAGGCAAGTGGCGGCCCCGTCACCCACGGGGGGACACGGCCGGGCTGGGGACACCCCAGTGGGGACCGGATGGGGGCCTCCCAAAGAGGGGAGGGGCTGGGGGTGACGCTCAGATGGGACAGAGCTCAATGGAGACATCGTGGCCCTGCTGCCAGATGGCTTTGGGACAAGGCAGGGGGAGGGGGGTGAGTGGGACTTCTCCGGGGGTCCGGGGCAAGTGGGGGCTGCTGTCCCCATCTCTGTCCTTGTCCTTGTCCCTTTCCCTGCCCCTGGCCCCATTCCCACCCCTTCCTAAATATAGCCCACCCGCCATCCCAAGGCACTCGGCTGCAGGGAACATTCCTGGCCCTGTCCTGTGTTCCCGGGGGGCTCTGGGCAATGGGGAAACTGAGGCAGGGAGGAGCCACGGTGCTCAGCCCTGGCTCTAGCCCTGTCCCTGGCCACAGCCGTGGTCCCAGGGGAGTCGCAGGGCACCCTCCCTGACCACCACGTCCTCTCTGACCACCGCCTCTCCGCCGAGACCGGAGCTGTCTTTGTCCATGATCTGAAGCGGGAGCTGTTCCTGGATGCCTTCCTCACCAGGAGCGAGGATGATGGTGGTGAGGGCCAGGAGAGTGTAGTCGGGATCAGGAGGGGTCCTGCAGAGCCTGTGGGGCTGGGACCATTAATGGGGAGCCCTGGCTAAGCCTGCTCCCCACCAGCCATGACACCAGCTGGGCCATCTCCATCTGTCCCTCCTTCTACACAGTCCTGTAAACCTCCACCCATCCCACACCCCATCCATTCCACCCTGCATCCATGCTATCCTCCATGCATACCACACCTCATTCATCCCAACCCCCATCCATTCCACCCCCCATCCATCCTATACTCCATCCATCCCACCCCCATCCATCTTATCCTCCATCCATCCCACCCTGTGTCCATGCTATCCTCTATCCATCCCATCCCCTATCCATCCCACCCCCCATCCATCCCACCCCTCATCCGTCCTACCCCATCCACCCCAGCCATATCCATCCCATCCCCCATGTACCACATCCCCCATCCATCCGACCCCCATCCATCCTATCCTCCATCCATCCTACCCTCCATCCACCCCATCCCCATCCATCCCATGCCCTACCCATCCCACCCCCCATGCACCCCATCCCCCATCCATCCCATCCCCCATCCATCCTATACTCCATCCATCCCACCCCCATCCATCTTATCCTCCATCCATCCCACCCTGCGTCCATGCTATCCTCTATCCATCGCATCCCCTATCCATCCCACCCCCCATCCATCCTACCCTCCATCCGCCCCAGCCATATCCATCCCATCCCCCATGTACCACATCCCCCATCCATCCCACCCGTCATCCATCCTACCCTCCATCCACCCCACCCCCTATCCATCCCACCCCCCATCCATCCCACCCCTCATGCACCCCATCCCCCATTCATCCCATCCCCCACCCATCCTATACTTCATCCATCCCACCCCACATCCATCTCACCCTGCATCCATGCTATCCTCTGTCCATCCCTTCATCCCACCCCATCCCTCCACCCGTCTGGGGCCTCCCAAGCATTGCCCCATCACACTGTTGAAGTCAACCAGGAGAAGCACACCTTTATCCCCCCATTTAGGCTCTGAGGGTCATCTCCATTGGGGTCATTCACCCCCAAAAGGGGAGCGGGACCTCCCCAGGGCCCAGCTGGTGCAGGGACCACTCCTGCTTCCTTGTGGGGACCAGTTGGATGGGGAAGGGCTTGTAGGGCTGTCGCACAGCCCTTGTGTGGCACATGAATCCCAGTGTCTGTGTCCTGGTACCCACAGCCACCCCCATCACCTTCCATGCTCACCTCCGGGACCACCCGGACCTTCCGCGGTGGCTGCGGTACATCCAGCGCAACCCCCGCCAGCCAGGATACCTCTATGGTTGCCCCACGGCCACCGAGGTCGGCACCCACACCATTGAGGTAGGTGTCCCCCCTCCTGGCCCTGTGCTGGGGAGAGCGGGGTTGGCATCTTTGGGGGTGTTCCCTGTGTTGGCAGGTCCTGGCGTACAACCGGCTCACCTACGAGACGGTGGCTCAGCGCCTCCTCATCACCGTCATCCGCGCTTCACGTAAGGGCTGCGCACCCCAAACCTCACTGGGATGCCCCTGCATGCAGTGTCCCCATGGGCGCCACTTGTCCCCGCAGGTGGGGAGCTGCCGTTCCAAGGTGAGTTCCTGGTGGGTAACAGGAACGTGGAGGAGCTGCTGCCCAAGGCCGCGCGGGACATCTTCCTGCAGGCCACGGCAGGCGTCTGGGAGCAGGATGATCTCCAAATCATCAACATCACCTCGGCCCTGGACCGCGGCAGCCGCGTCCCGCTGCCCATCGAGGGGCGCAAGGAGGGGTATGAGCAGCACTGAGGGTGCTCCCCAGCAGACCCCAGCCTCCATGTGTGGATCTGGGGGTGACCTGCAGCCGCCCCACAGGGTCTATGTGTCAGTGGGGTCCCACGGACCCTTCTCAGGGTGCCTGACATCGGCTGCCTCGGCACAGAGCCACTTCCTCTGCAGCCTGGGCCAGCAGCCCCTCGCCTCCTGCTACGACACCTTCGCCCCCCACTTCTCCATCTGCTGGTGCAACCTCACCCTGGTGAGACCCATGTGCCCCCCCCCCGCACGACAGCACCCATATTGACGCCACCAGTAACCATCACCCCACTGCAGCTGCAGGTCTGGCCCAGCCCCACAGAGCCAGTGCCCATGTGGGGTTCCGGGGTGCTGGAGGAGGGTGGGGATTTCCAGCCCCCCACCGAGGTGCCCCCCCAGGACCTGCTGCCCGGGTTCCTGGTGACGCTGCTGGTGCCACTGGCAGTAGCTGCGCTGCTCTGCCTGCTCCTGGGACACCTCATGTGCTGCCGCAGGGAGGGAGTGTGAGTCAGGGGGGTCCCCACACCCAGGTGCCCACCCCTCGGCCATGGTGGCACCAGGACAGCCTGGAGGGCTGAGAGCCCTTCTCACCACTGTTACATTTTCCTCTGTTTTGTAGGCAAAAACGGGATTTGGAGACATCTGAGTAAGTCCCTGCACCCAGGATGAGGGGCTGGGGGAGCTGGGGGGGCTTTGTCATGGCCAAGCATGAGGAAGGCCAGCAGGACTAGGAACAGGGATGGGAACAGTTATCTCTCTGGTGGAGCATAAAGGTGTCCCCATTCCAAAGGGTACCTCCGAGGCCCCCTCCTCGCCTCCCCAATTGTCGGTGTCCCCAATAACCCCCCACAGACACGGGCTGGAGCACAAGAGCTGTTTTACTTCTCCAGTAGCCTTGCAGGACTCAACAGCACTGAGGGGGACCCCGCAGATGGAGGGGCAGACCTTGATGATGAGGGATCAATCACAGTGATAGAGTGCAGACCCCAAGGCTGGGTGGCCATACGCCACTGATGGGGAGCAAACAGCTCGTAATGGGGTGACCGACCCCACCAAGCCCCTTCCCCAGAAGGCTGTGGGTGGGAAGGAGGGGGTGCAGCACCACTTGTCCTTCCCCCACAGTGTCCAGCTGTTCCACCACGCCACGATCCACGGTGACACGCAGGAGCTGAGGCACATGGCCGGCAGCAGGGACGTCCCACGGCCCCTTTCCACCCTTCCCATGTTCAATGTCCGCACGGGACAGCGCATCAACCCCCTGCCTAGAGGTGCGGATGGAGCCCGTGTCCCGCTCCTCCCGCAGTGATGCTGGGGTGAGGAGACACAACCTCAGGGACAGGGATGGATGAAGGGGTGTCAGGGTACTTTTGTGGGGACCTCGCAGTTGTCATCTCCCTGGGGGTGTCCCCGCTGTGGGGTGGGTTTCAGCTGATAAAGTGGCCATTGAGAGATGCATGTGGCTTTTCTGCTTTATTTTTGGCTGTTTGCTGGGGGGGGGGGGGAGGGTGAAGAGGGAGGTTTTGGGGTGCAGCCTGCTGCGGGGCTCCGCTGGTTGCAACCAGCATTGAGTTGGCCAGTTCTTTACCCCAGCCAGCCCCAGGTGATGTGGGGCTGGGGCCCTGGTCTACCCTCCCTGTTGGTGCAGTTTCTGCACTCCTCTGCCGCCGTTTCCAGCTGCTTCACTCTATCCGGGTGCCCTCCTCCCACCCTGCTTCATTCATGACCCCCCAAGCCGTGCGGAGGGAAAAGGGCTCGTGGAAAGTAGGTATGGGGATAGGGACAGGGACAAGAGGGGGAACGCAGTCCCAGGGACACACAATGGCACCCACAGCACCCCAGTGTCTCCCGGCTCACCTGGGTCCTTGTTCCCTGCAGGATGGTGCCTGGAGCTTGCCCTCTTCCACCGCGCAGACCCAGACATCCCACTCAGCACCCCCAAACCCCTCCCCGGCCTCCCGGAGTTCCCCCCAGCCCAGCCCCTCACCTCCAAAGAAAGAGCATCTTTCAGAGAGGCCCCCCCCCCCCAACACGGGGCAGGCGCCAGGGTGGGGGTTAAGAAAACAGGGGGTGGGCCCAGGGAGGAACAAGAGGAGCCATTGATGGGCTGGGGCAGGCGAGGAGAAAGGAGCCATTGAGGTCTTGTCCTGCTGCCTGCGCAGCCCCATGCCCCCCGTGGGGGTAACCTGGGGGAGCCGAGGGTGGCACCTGGGGGCACAAGCATGAGCTGCTGGTGCTGCCCGGCTGCCCTTGCACCAGGGAGTGTAAGCAGTGTGAGCTGGGGTGGATGGTGCTGGCATGGGGGGGACCTGCAGTGGGTGCAAGGGGCTTGCACTGTGGCACCCGTGCACCATGGCACCCATTCACTGTAGCACCCATGCCATGGCACCCATGCACCATGGCACCCATATACCATGGCATCCATGCACCATGGCACCCATATACCATGGCATCCATGCACCATTGCACCCATGCACCATGGCACCCGTACACCATGGCATCCAAGCACCATTGCACCCATGCACCATGGCATCCAAGCACCATTGCACCCATGCACCATGGCACCCGTATACCATGGCATCCATGCACCATGGCACCCATGCACCATGGTACCCGTATACCATGGCATCCATGCACCATGGCTCCCATTCACTGTAGCACCCATACACTGTAGCACCCATGTACCATGGCATTCATGCACTGTGGCACCTCCAGCCACCCTCCATGTCCCCCTTTGTTCCCCCATGTCTCCCCCCATTCGGGGAGGGGACAACCCCAAAGTTCCCTCCCCCCCAGATCCAGCCCAACCGTCCTTTCGGGAGGGGGGGATGGGGGGGGGGGGGGGTGGATTCCCCCTTCCTTCCTCTCCCCCGCCCCAGGGCAGCGGGGGCTGAGCGAGGAGGAGGAGGAGGCCGGGGGCCGTGGTGAGGTGGGAGGACGGTGGGGCGGGAGCACAGAAGCGCAGGAGCGCAGGAGCAGAGCGGGAGCAGCCGGGACGGAGGACGAGGGGCTCCCAAGCCCATGCACCCCCCCCAGGATCCCCACGGCGACCCCCGAGAGCGAAGAGCAGAGCAGGTTGGTCGGATCATTTCACTTGCTTTATTTCAGCAGTCAAAAAGAGAAAAATAATAGATAATTAAAAAAAAAAGAGAACAATTTCAAATTATTATACATTATACAAACACGGTACAGAGCCGGGAGATCCCCGAGCATCCGCCGGGAAATGAGCCGGCAAATGGGTTGGGTTCGTGCCCCATAGGGGATGCAGAGATGGATGGGTGTGTGGATGGATGCAGGGATGGATGGATGGATGAAGGGATGGGGAAAAAGCTGCTGGAAGATGAGAGCAGAGCTGAAGGTCCACATGCTTAACCTGGAAAGTGCAGTTTTCCTTATTCTCTTTCAAGGCTTTGAACTGCGCTGGCTCTACTTTGCGTTTGCTCCGGGATTTGCTTGTGGGATGGGATGGGGGTTGAATAGCACCTTTAGAAAACTCACCAGTGGAGCTGGACAGCAAAGAAAGGGGGGAAAGAATCAAACAGAGGGAAATGAAGATAAATCAAGGTGAGTCTTTGGAGGCGGTAGCACCAGGCGGCCCCAGGCTCGGGTGTTTCGGGACTGGAATGAAAGAGAATTAACCAAAAACCAGGCTAAAAATCCTGGGGGTAAGAAACCTCAATGACTCCTGAGAGACCTTGAATGGGGGGAAATGAACATCAACGAGCAATAGAGCAACAAAACAAGGGGAAAAGTGGGAACATTAGACGGAAAATTTAGCACCTTTGCTCTGAACCTGGCAGGAAAGTCCCGGCACAGCTGAAAGAAAAAAACCAAACGAAGCTAAAACTACATGAATATGAAACAAAAATACCCCCAAAATGCGACAAATCTTTAACCCCAGTGAGGTAGCCTTCCGGAAAAGGAGGGTGCAGAGCGAGGTTTCGGGTCTGCGGCGCTGGGGCAGCGGCTGCTCCCCTGGAGTGCTTGGGAATGGGCTGTTGTGGCTGCCTGAATGGGAAGAAAAGAAAGCAAACAGAAAGAAAAGGACCCAAAAACAAAAGAACCAAACCAAAGGGAAGGGGGAGAGGGGCAACCCCCAAACCCAAGCAGCGAATCAGAACCAAGGGTTGAGCATCTTCCTTGCAGCGAAAACATGAACAGGCTGATGAGATGCGAGAAGCAAAGAGGGTTTGGGGGGGAATGAGGGGTTCGGAGATCCCAGTGCTCCAGGTGAGGCTCGGCTGGGTGAGTTGAACCCAACTCCGGGGAGGGGGCAAGCAAAGCGAACCCACGTCCTGGTGATTTGGTTTGAAAAGTCATTTATTTTTTATTCTTTTTTGAGGGGTTTAATGCTTTTTAGGGTTTTTTTTTTTTAGGTTTTTCTGGTATAGTTTTAGAGACGCTGGATAGAAACCGACACAAATTCGAGTCCATGTGAAATTTTCTCCTTTTTTTGGCTGTTTTTTTTTTTTTGTCTGTTTTTATTATTATTATCATTATTATTACTCTCTCCTGTCACATGTGGGGCGTCCGGTTTACAAGAAGCAGACTGGGCCAATGTCGATGCCGAATTCCTGGTCTGGAGCGCCAACGTCCATGGGAGCCAAATCAATGATGGGCAGGCGAGAGGTCTTTGTTGTCTTGTATTCGATGACTGTCTTTCCCCAGGCGCCAGTGTGACTCTGTGGGGAGCTCAAGATCAGCCCTGTGCCCACCACACGTCGCCACCACCACCACCGGGACCATCCCCGGCCCCACTCACCGTGCAGCCGTCCTCAGTGACACCATAGGTGAAGCGGCTGTTGCCTTCAGCCCTGATCTCAATCTCGTTGGCGCCTTGGAGGAGAAGAGCCTTCTTCAGGTTGCCGGTGTCCTGGTCCATGTAGGCAACGCTGTTTTTGCAGTGGTAGGTGATGTTCTGGGAGGCCTCGGTGGCCATCAGGCGGAGGAAGGTCAGCTGAATGGCGACGTCGGCGGGGTTGGAGCCCTCACCACCATACTCGAACTGCCGGAGAAGAGGCATTAGGCACCACAGAGCTGGTTGTCCATCCCGGTTGTCCCCCCCTCATCATCCCCATGCTAACCTGGAAGCCGTCACTCATTGTCTCGCCAAACCAGATGTGCTTCTTCTCCTTGGGGTTCTTGCTGAGATACCAGTTCTTCTGGGCAATGGTGGCCTGGGTTGGGTAGACGCACGTCTCGCCTGTCTCCATGTTACAGTAGACCTTGATGGCATCCAGGTTGCAACCTTGGTTGGGGTCAATCCAGTATTCGCCTGTGGGGTAGAGGGAGGACGGTGAAGGAGTGGGAAGCGAGGCAGGTGGCGAGGATGGATAGAGGATGGAGATGAAGGCCAGCCATAAGGGATGGAGGATAGAGGTGAGGAGTAGCCATGGAGGATGGAGGTGAGGAGCAGGGGGAGGGTCAGAGGATGGAGGAATAGGTGAGGGGTAGTTGTGAGAGATGGAGGATGAAGGGATGGCAGGTGGAGGTGAGGAGCAATCATGAGAGATGGAGGAGGGAGGTGAGGAGCAGGTAGGAGGGATCTGGGGGTGGAGCATGAGGTTGAGCAACACCCATGAGGAAGAGGAAGGAGGTGGGGAACAGCCATAAGCAATGGAGAGTGAAGGGATGGAGGATGGAGGTGAGAAGTAGCCACAAGAGGTAGAGGATGGAGGTGAGAGCAGCCATGAGAGATAGGATAGAGGAATGAAGCTGAGGCTCAACCAGAGGTGATGGAATAAGGATGGAAGTGAGGAGTACGCAGACAGGACAGAGGGATGGAAGTGTGAGCACCTCAGAGGGCACCAGCAGGGACACTGACCGCTCTTCCAGTCACCGTGGCACATCTTGAGATCACGGCAGGTACGGGCAGGGTTCTTGCGGGTGCCCTCAGGGCTGCGGATGTTCTCGATCTGTTGGCTCAGGCTCTTGAGGGTGGTGTCGACCTCCAGGTCCCGGTCACGCATCACGTTAGCATCATCAGCTCTGTAGTAGCGCCCACCATCATGAGCCTTCTCCTGGGGCGGCTGGGGCAGGAAGCTGAAGTCAAAGCCGCCGCTGGGGGGGCCGGGAGGACCAGGGGGGCCAGGAGGGCCAGGGGGACCCTACAAGAGGAGGATAATGGTGAGAAGGAGATGAAGGCTGGCAGCTTCGGGCAGGCAGCAGCACAGGGGCCAATACATACGACAGGGCCAACGTCGCCAGTGCGACCACGGGGGCCAGGGGGACCGATGGGACCGGGCAGCCCGTTGAGACCGTCTTTGCCTGCAGCACCAGCAGAGCCAGGAGGACCCTGTGGGAGAAAAGGGGTGAGCATGGCCATCATCCCCATCAGGATCCTGGTAACAGGGGGGACCTTCTCCCTGGGATGCTCCAGTAGAGACTGGAGACTGACTCAGCTGAGGACTTACTCTTGGACCAGCGGGACCAGAAGCACCAGAAGGACCTTGTTCACCAGGAGAGCCCTGTGCAAAGCAAGGAACAAGAAGGGATGTCGTGAGAATCTTGCTTTGGTTCCAGGATGTGTGGCAGCACCCAGTGCCACCGTCACCCACTCCAGAGCACTTACAGGAGGACCAGGTGGGCCCTGGAGACCAGAGAAGCCTCTATGACCTTTCATGCCTCTGTCACCCTGTTCACCAGTTTCACCTTTGTCACCACGGGGACCTTGTGGACCCTGGAGGAGGAGGAAGATGTGTTGAGCAAGGTCCAGGACACCTACTGCCCCTGTGCACACAGGGACACAGAAGCACCAAGGAGGATGGAGGCAAACACCAACTTACAGCAGGACCACGAGCACCAGCAGGACCAGGGGGCCCAGCAGGACCTTGAGGACCCTGGAACAGGAGAGAAGGGGGCAGGTTAGAGCACCCTCCACCTTCTGCTGCCAGCACCACCCCAGGCAGGGTGGTGTTACACTGCATTCCCAGGAAGTTCCCTCCAGCACCGGGAGCAGATCCCAGGGCCAGACCTGAGCCTGCAGTGGGTCTGCAGAGTCAGCCCTTGCTCTAGAGCCCGAGCCTGGGGTGACCCCTGGGCTGGGAGCGGGCGAGGGGGGCGCAGGGCAGAGCATCACTTACGGTCTCACCGCGATCTCCGCTCTTCCCAGCAGGACCAACGGGGCCAGGGGCACCGGGGGCACCGGGAGCACCAGGGGGGCCAGCAGGGCCGGTCTCACCACGGTCACCCTGTGAGGAGGATGAGGAGGAAGAAGAAGAGAGGTCAGTGTAAGCCAGCACAGCCCCATCACCCATTCCTATGGCTGCCCACTCACCTTGGGACCAGCAGCACCATCACGACCAGGGGCACCTTCAGCACCGGGAGCACCCTACAGAGGAGCAGAGATCCCTCATGAGGGCAGGACAGGGCTAACAGGGGCCTGAGTGTCACTATGCTCACTAGTGCCATGAGCTGGCAAGTCCTCAGTGAGCGCAGCAAGCCCAATGCTGATGGGGGGGCGTGTCCATGCCCCCCCAACACCGATGGTTGCCCACAGTCTCTCACCTCACGTCCAGCTTCACCGGGGGGCCCAGCCAGGCCGGGGGGGCCCATGGGGCCAGGAGGACCGCGCTCACCAGGAGAGCCAGAGGGACCTTGTTTGCCAGGTTCACCCTGCAGAGGGGAGAGGAGGGGCCAGGGTCAGACACCGTCAAGCATCTTCCATGGGTTGGTATGATCCTGGGGAGCTTCCAGCATCAGGGAGCCCCCCAGGTACTCACTGAGGGGCCAGGCAGCCCAGGGAAGCCTCTCTCGCCTCTCTGTCCGGGTAGACCAACGACACCACGCTGACCAGCGATACCTTGGGGTCCGGGGGTGCCAGGAGCGCCCTGGGGAGGGCAAACAGCACCTCAGGGTGCTGCAGCTGCAGGGGGCACCCTCCCGATGGAAGGCCATTGCCAAGGGGTTGATGCCCTCGTGGGATGGGTGATGCCCGCATCCCTGGCTCTGCGTCAGGGGTGACTTACGATGGGTCCATCAGCACCGGGGGAGCCCTTCTCGCCAGGAGGCCCGGGGGGGCCGGCAGGGCCAGGCTCACCGGGGCGGCCAGCGGGGCCGGTTTCACCGCGGGGTCCTTTGCCACCTTCCTTCCCGCTGGGGCCGGGGGGGCCGGGGAGGCCGATGTTCCCCTGGGCAGAGGCGGGGACACAGAAGCGATGCCGTCAGATCCAGCTGAAGCACAGCCAGGGGTGCCCCAGCACCAACTGTGACATGGCAGGGATGGGTGCCCAGCACCAGCACCCTCCCGGCACCCACTTCTCACCCCACCGGGGTACTCACAGAGGGGCCGGGGGGACCAACTCTTCCAGCAGCACCAGGAAAACCAGTAGCACCCTGGAAGGGGGAAAAGATGGAGTTAGGAGGGTCCTGGTCCAGGCATCGCCTGACCCACCAGGAGAGCAGCGCCAGGGGACACCACAGGGAGCCCTGGAGCTGGTGGCCAGGAGGGAAGCGGCCATCCAGGGGGACCTTGGGCTGATTTGGTGCGGGGGGTATAAAGGGAAACTCCCGCCTTCCCCTCTGCTCCATCCCTCTGGGGATGAAGCCACCCTAGGTCAATGCTGTCCCCCCATAGGGGTTTGGGGTGCAGGGAAGTGCTGAAGTTCCCCTCTGCCTCACACGTTGGGGGTGTGGAGCAAGGCACGGGGGGGGGGGGGGGGGTTAAACCACCTCAGGGGTGTTTGTGCCTGGAGGAGCTCCCCAAAACAGCCCATCCCCCAAGACTGATACTTACAGGGGGTCCAGCGCTACCGCGAGCACCTTTGGGACCAGGAGCACCAACAGCACCCTGTGGAGGAGGAGGAAGAGGAGGAGAGGGGTGAGATGTGCTGTGGGGCTGCACCCCTATGGGGTTTGGGGTGGGGGGAGTTACTTACGGCAGGGCCAGGAGCACCAGTGGGGCCAGCAGGGCCGGGGGGACCGGCATCACCCTTGGCTCCAGCATCACCAGTTTCACCTTTAGCACCAGGCTGGCCATCGGCACCCTGTGGGAGCAGGGAAGGGTGAGCCAGGGGAGCTCAGCATCACCCCGGTGGGGCAGGATCAGGCCCCCGGGGAAGAGGGGAATGAGGACATCACTTACAGGGGGGCCAGCAAATCCAGCAGGACCGGGAGGGCCGGGCTCGCCACGGTCACCCTGCAAGGGACAGCGAGTCAGAGGCGTGACACCGAGAAAGAGACAGGCACCTACGGCCACCAACGGGTGGGCACCACGGCTGGGGCAGGGGGACACTTACGGGAGCACCACGGGCACCAGTGGGACCAGCAGGACCCGGGGGACCGGCTTCACCCTGGAAAAGGGGAGGAAAACCAGAACAAGGATGTCAGGGCTGTGTCAAGGAGGTGGCAGGGACCAGGACACGTCCGTCCCTGTGCAGTGGCCCTACCTTGTCACCGGGAGCACCAGCAGGGCCGGGAGGGCCGATGGGACCGGTCAGACCTCGGAGACCGTCTTTACCAGGAGCGCCATCAGCACCTTTGGGACCGGGGTCACCCTGGTAGAGGAAGATGATGGCAGGTTAAGCACAGCAGCACTGTGGCACCCTGGACCTTCATCCTCCCTGCAGGAGGCTGGGAGCATCCCCCTCCTCCCAGGGAAGAGCTGGGCTCAGCAGGGGGCTGTCCCCAAGGACCACGCTTTGGTGGGGACATTGGTAGCACTGAGCATCCTCTCTGCAGGGTGCTAATCCCACGAGCCCCGGCTTTGGGGAGTGTAACACACACACACACACACACACACACACACGATGAGGGGGAAGCAGAGTTGGTCGGGAGCAAGGCATGGAAGTGGGAGACAGCAGGATTTGGGGGCAAAACGTACTCTGTCACCCTTGGCACCTGGCAGGCCAGCAGCACCACGCTCTCCGGGCATACCCTGCAGACCGGGGGGCCCTTGGTTCCCGGGGGCACCAGGAGCACCAGCATCACCCTGGGATGGAGAGATAGGAAATGGGTGTTAGCGACAGCCTGGCCTCAACACCAGCCCCAGCAAAGGGGGCAAAGCCAAACCCCCACCCCCCCTTTACATCTGCACCCTGAGAGTCAGGACCTCACTCCTACCTTAGCACCATCGTTACCGGGAGCACCGTTAGCACCACGAGGACCTTGGGGACCAGGGGGGCCTTGGACACCACGTTCTCCAGGGAATCCTCTCTCGCCCTGGAGGGGGGAAGCAGGAGAGGGGCCAAGGCCATGAGGGGCATGGTGGGTGCTGGAGGGTGCCACGACCCGGCTGGGCAGTGAGTGGGATTCAACCTACCCTGGCACCGGCGGGACCGGGGGCACCAGCATCTCCGGGGACACCCTGTGAGGGAGGAACAGGGTCAGGGTCAGGATGGGAACTGGGGACCCCCGGATGCCCCCAGGGGTGGGGAGGGTCCTGCAGTCCTGGGGGCATAGCATGGGGCTGAGGTCCCCGCTGCTCCCAGGGACCTCCGGAGGCTGCATGGAGCACATGGCTTCAGGGTGCCCTGGGGGCACCCCTCAGCAGCCCCCAGCTCTGTGGTGGGGAGGGCACAGGGGCGGTCCCGTGCCATGGCCATGCTCAGCCACACTCACCTGCTCACCAGGCTTGCCAGCCTCACCAGGGGGGCCAGCGGGGCCCGGCAGACCCTGGGGGGAAGAAGAGCAATGAGGTACTACAGAAGTGGTGACCACAGGGGACAAGGAAAGGGGCATCACTCCCACCATGGATGGCTGGTGCCTGCGCAAGGGATGGGAACACCTCTCACCTGGAAGCCAGGAGCACCAGCAGGACCTTGTTCACCTCTTTCTCCAGCAGGACCCTATGTGGGACAGGACAAGCATAAGGGGGGTGCTCGGTCAGCTCCAGTGGCCAAGGGTGGCCAAGGGCTCATTGATACTCACGGTAGGGCCAGGAGGACCTTGGGCACCAGCTTCACCGTCTTTGCCAGCAGCACCCTGTGGAAGTGGAAGAGGAGGGAGATCAGAGCATGACCCCAATGGGACTCTGCACCCCCAGGAGCCAGGCATGGGGCTGGATGTGGCCATTGTATCCCCTGAGGGCCAGGAACAGCCCTGCTGAGCCACATCACCTCCCACCCTGACTCATGGCCTCCTTCATCCCTGGAGCCTTCCCAGACCCATCCCGACCCCCCCCCCCCCCCCCCATCAGGGGGAAGCTCCCAGGCAAGCTCTCACTGGGCTGAGCTCTGGTGCATACGTACCACAGCGCCGGGGGGGCCGGGAGCTCCCCTCTCACCGGGTTTGCCAGGCTCACCCTGGAAGGAAAAGAGCAGGAGGAAATCCATGATGGAGCCACCATGGCAAAGGACAGGAGCCTGCAGGCTCGGGCAGGATGGAGGCCATCCCCGAGGGGGACACATCCCCAGAGCCACCCCACCACCAGGTGATGGCAGTGGGATCCATCATGGACCAGAGCTCCTGCATCCATGAGGACGCATCACCTCCAGCAGCTCCCATTCACTCACCGCAGCACCTTTGGGACCAGGGAAACCCATCACACCAGCTTGACCTCTGGCTCCAGGGGGGCCGGGGGGACCAGGGCGCCCATCTTGACCAGCGGGACCCTGTTATGGGGGGGAGTGAGCGAGCCCCCTGTTAGCAGAGTCCAGGGTGAGCCAAGGCAGGAGCGGGGCACAAGGGGAACAACTTACAGGGGGTCCAGTCTTGCCATCAGGACCGGGGCTCCCAGGGCTTCCAGTCAGACCCTGCAGGACAGTGCGAGCTTCATGAGGAGCTCAGGAATTCCAAGGGATGCTTCAGCGGATGTGAGCATCCCGGAAATCGGCTTCTCTGCCGGCATGGAGAGCACAGACAGCGGTGCCCGGCAGCACTCACCTTGGCACCGGGCAGGCCGGGCTCCCCAGGGCGTCCAGCTTCACCGGGAGATCCTTTGGGGCCAATGGGGCCGGGGGAGCCGCGCTCGCCGGGGGGACCCTGGGGACAGGTGGGAGAGGGGACAGGGTTACCCCATCAGGGGTGGGAACGGCATTAGGCCGCTGCATGGGGACAGGTGAGAGGTACCCAGTGTCCCCACTGAGGACGTTCTCACCCAGACAGGAGGAGATGTGGGCACCTACCTTGGGGCCAGCGATGCCATCACCACCAGGGAAACCACGGCTGCCAGGAGCACCCTGCGAGGGACACAGAGGGGTCAGTGTGGAGACAGGGGGTGACCTCGGGGGTGCAGGGGAGGGATGCAGGGATGTGGGATCAGATGTCCTGTGCTGGAAGAGGCTGGGGATGTCCCCACGCGTGTGTCTGTCCCAAAGCACCGACAAGACTCAGCTGCTGGACATCAGGAGATGGGAGGAGGATGAGGATGGGGATGGGGACAGGGACCTGGTGGCCATGGGACAGGGCTGTTCCTACTCACACGTTCACCGGCGGGGCCGGGAAGCCCAGCGGGGCCGGGCTCACCACGAGCTCCTCTCTTGCCTTCCTCACCAGCTGGGCCAGGGGGACCTTGGACACCAGCAGGGCCCTGGGGAAGAAGGGGAAGGGATGAGCACCCAGTGCAGGGAGCCAGGAGGGGCTGAAACCCCCAGGGGAAGGGGGGGGGGGGGAGGGGTGTCACTTACTGGTTCGCCTTTGGCACCAGTGTCTCCCTTGCTGCCTGGAGCACCTGGTTCACCCTGGAGGAGGAGAAGAGGGAAAAACCGTTTAACCCCAGATTGAAGAGCAAAGGGAGCCCTGAGCCACATTCTACTCTGCATCTGTCCGCCCCAGCGCCATCCTGCACTCAAGCATCCTGCACCAAAGCAGGCACCTCTGGGTTGGGCAGCAGCTCGGTGGAGCAGGGATCAGCCCACGGCAGGAAGCGGATGGAGGTGTCCGGGGATACTCACGCTGTTACCCTTGGGGCCGGGGGCACCGCTGGGACCCTGGGGTCCAGAGGGGCCGCGTGCACCAGGGAAGCCGGGAGCGCCCGCAATGCCCGGAGCACCCTGGAAGAGGCACATGGTGGTGAGGGAGCAGCTCAGCCCCTCCGCTGGGAGCCGGGTCGGGGCAATGGACACTCACGATTGCGCCCTTGGCACCAGGTTGACCATCAGCACCAGGGTTGCCCTGTGGAGAGAAGGAGGAGGAGGAGAAGGAGGGTTACACTGGGGTTGGCAGGACATGAGGCAAAGGACAGGGAGCTGTTGGATGTGACTCACAGCAGGACCAGCAGCGCCAGCAGGGCCGGGAGGACCGGGCTCACCACGGACACCTTGGGGACCTTCACTGCCACGAGCACCCTGGGGACCAGTTTCACCCTGGGGAGGAAGAGAAGGGAGGAAGAAGCATGAGCACAAGGGCTACCATGAGATCCTGACATGGCTGAGTTCCCCCTCATCATCTCCTTTCCAATAGAGGCAAAGCCAGGAGAGGTGTCCATGGGGCTTGGCTGGGGACATCTCCATCCAGTGGCCCAGGCAGCCCGCAGCACTTTGGGCTTTCTTGGTTTTGGGCCACATGAGGAGCTCATGTGGTGCTTGATCCTTTTCCCCATCCCTTCACTCCCAGTTTCCACCAGTTCTTCCCAGCCCAGGAGATGCCACTTGGGAGGAGATGCTCAGACAGGTCCTACCTTAGCACCAGCAGCACCGGGGAAGCCAGGGGGACCAGCAGGGCCAGTTGGACCCTAGACAGGAGAGAAGGCAGGAGTCAGAGCAGGGATTCCACCTCCACAGCTGGTTTTCCAGGCAGGAGAGGTCTGGCTCTAGCCACGGCAGAGCTGGAATGGGATCTCCCTCTGGAGCAGCCAGAGCCACTTCCGCTGCTGGGCTCAGGGGGTTACTTACGGGAGGACCGGCAGCACCGGGAGCACCATCGTTACCACGAGCACCCTGTGGCAGAGGAGGCCCCGTTAGTGATGCCCAGTGGTAGGAGCAGTGCCCACGCCCCCCCCCCCCCCATGCATGGGGGGAGCTCAGCCCTGCCCCAGGATACTCACAGCAGGGCCAGAGGGACCAGGACGGCCTCTCTCACCGGGAAGACCACGAGGACCCTGTGGAGGGGAGAGGACACATTTGGTGACCAGGGGAGATGCTTTCCCCTTTGCAGGCCTCCTCCCATCCCTGCATCTCCTGGTCCTGCCTGCAGGGTTAAAACCCCTCCCACCCCATTCTCTGGGTATCCCTGGGGAAGCATCCCTGTGGATGAGCTGGATCCCCATCACATCTTGCCCTCAATCCCCTCCCCACCACAGCCCCCATGGTCCGCAGCACTCACCATCTGCCCAGGGGCTCCGTTCTCTCCTGGACTGCCAGGCTCACCCTAGGAGAAAGGACAACATTGAAGGACCTGCTCCAGAGGGAGGGAGCAGGAATGGCTTTGTACCGGGATGACAAGGGTGATGCTGCCGCCGCTCCTTACCTTGGGGCCAGCAGGACCAGGCTCACCCTTAGCACCATCCAGACCACTGAAGCCCTGAGCAGCAGGAGAGAGAAGAGTGGGGGGGTCAGGAGGGGCACCCCAGTGAGGTCGGGCTCCCCGTCCCCCAAACCCTGCAGACAAGGGAGGGAGGAAGGACTCACTCTGTGACCCTTCATGCCCGGCAGACCGGCAGTTCCTGGGAGACCACGTGCGCCCTAGAGGAAAGGGGACACTGTGATGGAGGTACCTAAGGTGGGGTGTCCCGCACCCTGCCACCCGTGTCCCCAAGGGGAACGGGCAGTTGGTGTCACATCTTTGCACCTCGCCATGGTGGGGTGTCCCCATGGGGAGGGCATCTCACCTGTGGGCCGGGGGGACCGCGCTCTCCGGGGCGCCCGGGCTTCCCAGCTTCACCCTAAGCACAAGGACACTGGGTCGGTGGCACATCCCCTGCCCACCTGAGGGGGGCTGGAAGGGCCACCAGGCCCAAACGAGGTGGGGGACACCATTCACAGGCCACTTACATCATCTCCGTTCTTGCCAGGAGGGCCAGCGGGACCACGGGGACCCATGGGACCCTAGGAGAGACGTGGGGTAGGGGTGAGGGTGCTGAGTTTGATGGCAGGCCCCTGTCACCCTGTCCCATTCCCAAGGCTGTGATGCCCTGGAGCAGGAGCAGCATGGCCTTGGCCAGGGCTGGGAATAGGAAGCCTCATCCCCATCCCTGCAGGATGAGGTTGGAGGAGGAGGTGGCAGGACTCACAGAAGCACCGGGCTCTCCAGGTTCACCGGGGGGACCTTGGAAACCTTGAGGACCCTGCGGGCCAGTGGGAGAAAAAGGGGGGGGGGGGGGAAGGAAAAATGGGTTAGAAAATGAGAAGATTGGGCCTGAAGACCCCAATGGCAATGGCACTGTGTGCGTGTGTGTGTGCATGTGTGGTTGTCCCTGCAGCATGTCCCCACAGGTTTCCATAGCAATTGAGAATGGTCAGATGCCCCGTCCCACCCTTGTCCCATCCTATCCCACCCAAAGGGGCCCCTGGGGCTACTCATCCCCAAAACAAGAGGGGAGGAGGAGGAAGATACTCACAGGAGCACCAGGAGGGCCGGGGAGACCGCGGGGGCCAGCAGGACCCTGGGAAGGAGAATGGAAAGTGGTGCTAAGTGGCTGCATGTCACCTTGGCCCCATCCCTGTCCCCATTGCCACTCTGCTGGTGTCTCCACTGACCCCATCACCACCCTACCACCATCCCATCCCCATCCCTGTCACTACCCCCATCCCTGTTCCCATTGCCATCCCATCCTTATCCTCATTGCCACCTCATCACCACCCCACCCCTGTCCCCATCACCACCCCCATCCCTGTTCCCATTGCCACTCTATTGCTGTCCCCATTGAACCCCATCATCTCCCCTCCATCCAATCCCTGTCCCCATCACCACCCCCATCCCTGTTCCCATTGCCACTCTATTGCTGTCCCCATTGAACCCCATCATCTCCCCTCCATCCAATCCCTGTCCCCGTCACCACCCCCATCCCTGTTCCCATTGCCACTCTATTGCTGTCCCCATTGAACCCCATCATCTCCCCACCATCCCATCCCATCCCTGTCCCCATCACCACCCCCATCCCTGTTCCCACTGGCATCCCATCCCTATCCTTATTGCCACCTCATCACCACCCCACCCCTGTCCCCATCACCACCCCCATCCCTGTTCCCATTGCCACTCTATTGCTGTCCCCATTGAACCCCATCATCCCCCCCACCATCCCATCCCTGTCCCCATCACCACCCCCATACCTGCTCCCATCGTCATCCCAGACCTATCCTCATTGCCGCCCTATCCTTGTCTCCATCATCGCTCATTCCTTCTCCCCTTTACTATCCATTCTGTATCCCCATTGCCATCCCATTCCTGTCTCCATTGCCACACACCCCATTACCATCCATCCCTGTTGCCAGCCCTGTACCCATCATCAGCCATCCCCAGTCCCCATCACCACCCCATTGCTGTCCCCAGTGAACCCCATCCCTGTCCCCATTGCCACCCCATTCCTGTTCCCATTGCCACCCCACCCCTGTCCCCATCACCAACCATTCCCTGTTCTCATTGCCGTCCCATCCCTATCCCTATTGTCAACCCATCACCACCCCATCCTTGTCCCCTTCACCAACTGTGTACTATTCCCACTGCCACCCCATCCCTGTCCCCATCCCTGTCCCCATCACCTCCAGGACCAACATCCCTCCCCATGCCTCTCACTTTCCACCACTGAGTATCCTCAGCACCACCAGCACAAGCAGCGCTTGAGGCACCTCACCCTTTTCACAGCCCCCTTATGCCCCCCCCTGTGCCCCCCAGGCACCTCCGAGTGCTCACCATGGGGCCAGGCACAGCCATGCCTCCGGCTTTCTCGTCGTAGCCATAAGACATTTGAGGAGCGAAGTTCTGCAGGCGGGAGGGGGGAGGTGAGCAGGGCACAGGCACCCCCTCGGGGGCTTCACCCCAGGGGGACCCCCCCCATACTCACTCCGCCGAGGCCTGGAGGGCCGGGGGGCCGGGGGGCCCCGGTAGGCCGGGCTGTCCGGGGATGCCATCTCTGCCAGGGGGGCCGGGGAGTCCCTGTGCAGGGGAGAAGAGAAGAGAAGAGAAGGGTGAGCCCAGCAGGACAGGGGTCCTGGCAGCGCGGAGGGGTCTGTGGGGTGATACCCACCCTGTCTCCTTTGGGGCCGGTGTCTCCCTTAGGACCCTGGTGAGGAGAGATGAAGCCTTGGTTAGCAAAGGGGCTCGCAAACAACCGGGGGTGCCGCGGGGTTTGGGGGCGACGAGGAGCCCTTACCTCTACTCCAGCGCTTTCTGGGTAGACAGGGGAGGCTGTGGGAGAAAGGAGGGGGGTTTGGAGGATCCCGCTGTGACCCCCCCGCAGCCCAGACACCACGGGGATGGGCACTGAGCCAAGGGGACCACGCCGCCGGGGGTTCGGGGGGGAACGGGGCGGTACCGTCGGTGTCGGGACAGATGGGGCAGCATTCTCCAAAGGGGATCTCAGCGTTGGGGCAGTCGGAGGTGTCCTCACAGATCACCTCGTCGCAGAGGATGTTGCCGCTGTCGCAGACGCAAATCTGGCAGGGTTCTGGTTTCCACACATCTTTGTCGTTGTATGTTAGACCATCCTGTATGCAGTTTCCAGTTTGGACTGCAGAGAGCAGGGGGAGATGTGAGGGAGGGGGGCACGGCCCCACACACAGCTCTGCTCTTCCTCACCCTCCCCTCCATCCCCCTCGCCTCGCTCCTGCAGCTTCTCTCCCTTCATCTGGTTCTCATCATCCCATCTCGGTGACACAGGAAAAGCACCACAATAAACTCTTCCCACATACGCTGGAATTTAAACAAACCCTTCCAGCCAGCTCCAGCTTCCTTACCCCGCCAAGGCAAATACCCCCACGGCGGGCAGGGGGTCAGCGCTGGGGTCCCCTTGTCCACAGGGGACAGGGATGGGATGGGAATGGGACGGGATGAGAGGGATCGAGTGGGTTGGCCCCAATGTCTGGGCTGAAATTAGATCCAGGCGGCTGCGGGATAGGGCTGGCTCAGGCCGGATGGGCTGGGGAAGAAGAGCGCAGAGACTGGAAGCAGACGTTGGGGCAGCGAGCCAGAGCCATAGGGCTGCCCCATGGCGGAGAAGGGGCCTGGAGATGGGGTGGGGTGGTGGCCCTGCCAGTGGGCCCCGGCTTGGTGAGAGCAAAAGGAGGCGAAAATCAAACTGGGAACTGCAAAACACCCGTTGCAAAAGGCAAAGGGAAAAGCGGCTCTCGCAAAGAGGGGAAAGGGAAAAGGCTGAACACCCGCTGCAAGAGGCCAAAGGCAGGAGGGGAACTGCAGAACGGCCATTGGAAACTGTAAATGGTAACTGCAAACTGCAGAATGACCACTGCAGACTGCAGAACGGCCACTGGAACCTGCAGAATGGCCACTGGAAACTGTAAATGGTAACTGCAAACTGCAGAATGACCACTGCAGACTGCAGAACGGCCACTGGAACCTGCAGAATGGCCACTGGAACCTGCAGAACGGCCACTGGAACCTGCAGAACGGCCACTGGAAACTGTAAATGGTAACTGCAAACTGCAGAATGACCACTGCAGACTGCAGAACGGCCACTGGAACCTGCAGAATGGCCACTGGAACCTGCAGAATGGCCACTGGAAACTGTAAATGGTAACTGGAAACTGCAGAACGGCCCTTGCAAACAGCAGAAAGGGCATTGGAAACTGCAGAATGGCCATTGGAAACCGTAAATGGTAACTGGAAACCGCAGAATGACCACTGCAAACTGCAAATGGCCACTGCAAACTGCAGAGTGGCCAATGCAAATGGCAACTGGAAACTGCAAATAGCTATTGGAAACTGCAGAATAGCAACTGCAAACTGCAGAGTGGCCGCTGCAAACTGCAGACCGCAGATGTTCAAGTGCAAAATGTCCCAAAAAAAGTAAAAAAAAAAAATCAAAAAAGGCACAAAATCTCCCCGCGGTGCCGAGCTGGGTCGGACCCGCGGGTGCTCCCGGCCCGGCTTCGTCCCTGCGCCCCGTGCCCATGGTGCAGGGGGCAGCCGCGGTGAGGCGCAGCGGGGCAGTCCGGTCCCGCCGGGCCAGCCCGGGACGTTTCGCGTATGAATCATCCAGGACTTGTCTAATTCTTTCCTGATGGGTTTTGCAGCTCCCGGGGCAGGGCCCACCCCCCGCTCCCCCCTGCTCCCCCCCTCGCCTCTTCCCCCTAGCTCCCGCGCTCTTTCCCCCCTTTCCCTCCCTCCTCCTCCTCCTCCCCTTTTTCCCCAGCTCCCTCCTTCCCTCCGGCTCCTCTCCACCCTTCCCTCCCGCCCCGCTCTTGGCAGGGCGCCCCGGCTCTCAGCGTCAGCTCAGGCACCCCCTGAACCCCTTCACCCCCGAGTCCTCCCGATCCTCCTTTTCCTCTCGTCTTTCCCCCTCCCTGGTTTGGGGTGCGTTTTCTGCTTCGGATGCCAACCACCCCTTGACCCGTCCCCAGGCCATGGCAGCCGGACCAAGCGTTGACGATGCCACCCAACCTCATCCCACCACCACCTCGCATCCCAACAGTGCTGAGGACCGTCGCGGATGCCGAACTACTTACTGTCTTCTTCTCCTTGCCCGCGGGTGAGTAGTACAGTCGCTGCTATCAACAGCAGTAACCGAGAATCCACAAAGCTGAACATGTCTAAATATTAGACATGTAGACTCTTTGGGGTCTCTTTGTTCTTAGGTTGGGGTCATACGGGGCCGATCCAACTCTGGAGCTCCAAATCCAGACCCCAGCAGAAACTTCCTACTGCCCTAGCCCACTCCTTCGTCTCCCCTTATATACGATGTGCCGGCGGGGAGAGGAGGGACCCATCGCAACCAGGGAATTTTGGACAGCCCCTCGGCCAATCAGCGGCACCCAGCGAGTCGGGGGGCACCCCTCAGCCCTTCCCCCCCTCCCCCAGTCTGTCTGTCCGTCCATCCATCCTTGCACACGCATGCACAACTATGCACACGCGTGGTTGTGGGGTGGGTGGGAAGGGGGTGCTAGGATGAGTTTGGGGGGGGGATCCCCATCCTGAGGTGTTGGGGGGGTGGATATGGCCACGCAGGGAGGGGACAGGCAACGTGACATGTGGCACCTGGGGCACCTCAGTGCCATGGGATACTGGGGCCTCAGGGGACTGCAAACACCCCCCATCCGTCACCCACTTCCCCCCCCCCGGGGCTCCCCATCATTCACCCTCCTACCCTAGCACAGTGCAAAGGACAAGGACATGAGCACCAGGACCCTGGAGTACCTCTTGGGCCACAATCCCCATGTGGGACCCCCCAACCTTCAGACACCCCAAAACACCCCAAAGGAACACTCTTTTTCAGTCTCTTTTCTCTTTCTATCCATCTTTTCCCCTTTCTCCTCCCCAGCCCTCTCCCTCCTCTCCATCCCGCTCCCCTCTCCCCCCTCCTGGCACACTTCCACAGCCGTTTCCACATTTGAAGGAGCCACGTTGGTTGGAAAAAGCAAAAGCTCCTTGACAATAATCCACAATCGACCATGCAATTTGAGAGGCTGTAATTACACGCCAAAAAATATACGTATTTACCAGGGCTGGGGCATGGGGGTAGAGGAAAGAGCCCTGCAAAGGGGATGTGGCACCTGGGCAACGGGGGGACACCTACATAAGGGGTGATTTTTAGGGGAATAAAGTGAGAAATGGGGCTGGGGTCTTGATGCGAGAGGGAGCAAAGAGCTGGGTCTGGCTCGTGCACCTCTGTTTGTCCCCCGAGCACTGTGGTGCACAGGGCACTGGGAGCACTGGGCTCAACACAGAGGGGAAACCCCTCCCAAGCAGGGTTTTTTCATTAATATATTTATTATTTATCATCTTTAATAGTTATAAACCACTGCAATTGAACAACGAAATAAAGGCGGGGGGGGGGGGGGGGGGGGGAGGAATTGCATTGAAATAGCAAAAATCCACCCAAAACTTGCTCCAAACCCCCCCAACCCCCAGTGACTTCCCCAGCTCTTTCCTTCCAGCTGCAACTCAATGCAGAGAGGAGAAGCAGCAAACCTACCCAAGGAGCAGTTCTGTGCGCACACACAGACACGCATGCACACGCATGCAGACAGGGACACGCGTGCGCGCGCCGGGAGCAGCTGGCCCTGTATCCATGCATCCGAGACACGTTGCAGTGAGAAGCCTCCTCCAATCCTGCCTCGGCGACTCGCAAGCCCTTGGCCGGGCTCCGGCCTGAAGATGTGTCTTTAATTTTTGCAGCATGACAGAAAAGAAAAGAATGTCATTGGGGTTTTTATAATGTTTTTTTAAGTTTTTATATGCATGGAGAGGGAGGGAGAGAGGGAAAAGGGGGGGGAGACGGGATGGGACGGGATGGGATGGAACGGGACAATGCCACCTCATCAGCCCCCCAGCCACCCGCCCCAGGAATGCAGGAGGGTTCTGTGCAGGGTTGGGGGCTGGGAGGGAAAAGGGAAGAAATCCCGCTCGACAAAAAAAAAGGAAAATAGAATAATGAGGGTAATAATAAAATGCAAAGAGCCTGGAAAAGCCGTTAGGATGCAAGGAAGCGGAATGGGAGACGCCAAGCGTAGGCCTGCTCCGGCTCCTGTGCACAGGGTTGTGGGATGGGGATGCTGTGAGGTGCTGGGACCTGCACCCACCTTCTGGGACCATCTCTGGTACCTCGGGGACAAGGGGCTGTCACACGCAGCCACCCCCAGCCTTCGAAGGGATCCGAGACTCTTTCCCAAACAACCCAAACTGGTTTTACTGGTGCAAACTGGACCTGCAGCTGGTGGGGTTGGACACCCCAAAAAGCTGGTGGTCACCCCAAAAAGTCCATTGCCATGGCAAAAATTCAGTGCTCACATCAAAAATGTTTTGGATGCTCTAAAAAGCTGGTGAGCGCACACAGGGCTGCAGTTGCCCCATGGATGCGGGGTGACGGTGGGGTGGGGGGGGTTTGCCCACCCCCTTTGGGTAGGGTACTGACACCCAGCGCCGATGGGGCCGGGGTTGGGGGGGGGGGGGGTCTGGGGTTGGTTTGCCTGGAGCAGACGTCGGCATCTGGTGTGAGTTAATGCAGACACATGGATCCCATTAACTCACTTTTTTCTCCCCCCTCCTTTCCCCACTCGGCAGCCCCAGGAGCTGGCCCCGCACCGTGTCCATCTCCCCCATCCCGTCATCCCGCCCCTTGTCCCGCACCCATCCCACCGGTCCCCACCATGTCCCACCCAATGGCAGTGGGTGACAGTGAGGTGGTGACACACAGGTGCTCGACACCGTCAGGGAGATTTGACACCATTGAGGTCCCCACTTGAGGAACTCACACACGCTCCCAAAGGACCCACAGCACCAGCCCTATGAAGCCCTTTGGGGGGGGTATTTCCCCCCCACACTGCCTTGATCCCCACCTCACTCCCCATAGGGACATGCTGGGGGACTCGGTGCCTCAGTTTCCCCGTCCCAGCCCGCCCGCAGCCCGCAGCCCGGCTCCGCCCGGGCTATTCCTGCCCTCGGCACCCTCAATTGTGGCGGGCAGGGCAAAACCCGGTAATCACGGGCCGCGACTCCCGGCTATTTCCAGCCGCTCCAACCGGGACAGGCAAACGGCTCCAATCGGGCTGCCAGCGCCACGCCGCTGCCCGGCGCGGGTGCCGCTGCCGGGGGGGGCGCAATGGGGCCACCTCCTGTCCCCAGCAGGGTGGCCGGGGACCCCGACTTGAACGGGGGACATGGAAGTGACAACTGCAGCAAGGGGGTCCCTCTGCTGCGATGGGACCAGCGAGGAGGGGGTTTGGGCTTTGCCCCCTTCCCAGGGCTGGGAACCTCACCCCAACCCTCTGCACCCCACATCGTGGGACTGAGTCCCTCCTGGGGGGCTCATCCCACCCATCTGCACCCCACAAAGAAGGGGAGCTGAGGAGCAACCCGGGGGTCGTCACTGGGGTTTTTTTGGGGGGCCGGGAGCCCCAGCCCAGCCCAGGCCCCACTGTCTGGGCTCAGGGAGCTGGGATGGAAACTCTGAGGGCCGAGTCCACGCCGAACATTTTCCGTTGCAGTTCCTGACTCGCTCCTATTTTCCCTCCTCCTCCCCCCCCCCCCTTCCCTTTTTTCCTCCTTTTCAGTTTCATTGAAGAATTTGCTGCTCCCCCCCAGCACCCTCCACCGGGGCATCCTGGGGATGGGGCAATGCTCCCAGCGCCATCCCAGTTGGACCATGGGATGGGGAAGGATGCAGAGCTCCCCTCAGTCTCTCCACAGCCCCCAGGACTTTGGATCCCCTCACCCTCGTCATTCCACTCCCAGGAAAAGCATCTCTGGGGGATGGGGATGGGGTACTGGATGGGGATGAGAGTGGGAATGAGGATACGATGGGGATGAGGATGGGGATGTGATGGGATTGGAATGGGGATGGGAATAAGAAAGGGGATGGGGGTGGGATGAGAATGAGGAAGGGGATGGGGATGTGATGGGGATGGGGACATGGGGGCTCCCGGGCTGTTGCCGGTGCTGCAGCCTGGCTGGGATTCCTCCCGGCAGAGCGCCGGGTGACCTCATCCGCCACGGGCTGGCCGGGAGCCCAGGGCCTGGCGGGGACCATGGCTCCGGTGCCACGTGGCCAGGGATGGGGCTCCCAGCACAGCCTCGCACCCTCCACTGCCCCGGGCAGTGGGACCCCGGCTGTGGGGGGCACCCTGGAGATCCAGGTCTCCCCTGTCAGGGAGCTGGGTGCTGGATGGGGCGGTCGGGTTAGGGTTGTTGGGTGATGGTTGGAGTTGTTAGGTTGGAGGTTGAGATTGTTGGGGGTGGCTTGGGTTGTTGGGGGTGGCTTGGGTTGTTGGGGGTGGTTGGGGTTGTTGGGTTGTTGGGGATGGTTGGGGTTGTTGGGTGGTGGTTGGGGTTGTTGGATAGTGATTGAGGTTGTTGGGTTGTTGGGGGTGGTTGGGGTTGTTGGGTTGTTGGGGCTGGTTGGCGTCACTGTGTTGTCAGGTTGAGGTTGGTGGTTTGCTGATGTTGGGTTGGGGTATTTGGGTTGTTGGGTTGGGGCTGCTGGGTGGGTAGTTGGGGTGTTTGGGTTGGTGGTGGTTGTGTTGGGGTTGACGTTGTTGGATGGTTGGGCTGGGGGGGTCTTGGGCTGCAGTTTATCACATTGGGAATGATTTGATTCAGATTTGGGGGCTGGGGTCCTCCAGACACAGGCAGCAGTGGGGGTGTGGATGGTGCAGGATGGACAGATGGGCAGACGAGGTGTGGATGAGGTGGATGCCCCCTGGGAGGTGCAGGGACACCAGTGCTCCAAAGCCCCACATCCATGGGGGTTCCCCAACCTCCATGCCTACCCAGGCCCACCACTTGCTCCAGAGAGTTGCTGGGTCCATGGGGAAGGGGATCCCCAAAGCTGGGTGTCCCACGGTCTGTGGGGCTAGGAGGTGTGGCTCACTTGTGGGGCAGGATTCATCCACCCCAAACAAGGCAGAGCTGGGTGGGGCCGGGCAGGGGAGCTGGGTCTGTGCCCCCCAGCCCCGCCCTCCCCAGCCCGGCCCCTCCATCTCCACCGCCCCCGATAAGGGGTCCCTCCAGCTGGAACCAGGCTCAAGCAGCAGCGATGCTCCAGCCCAGCCTCAGTTCTTCCTCCTCCTCCTCCTCCCCCAGCCACTTCCCAGCCCCACGTCAGCACCTTCCTCCCGGCTCCCCCCACCCCAGTTCATCCCAGTTCCCTGCCCAGGGGATCAGCATGGACAAGGGGGGGTTAACTCTTCCCTTGCAGCCTGCTGCTCTCCACCGGGACCCCTCGTCCCTTCCGTGTCCCACAACCCCATGGGGACTCATCACCACTTCCGTGTCCCCTATCTCCCCAATGTTCCTCCACCACCCCCCATGGTCCCCCCCATCCCCATGGGGTTCCCTCCATCTCTTCCATGTCCTACATACCCATGGGGTTCTCCATCCTCAGAGGATGTCCTCCCCATCCCCATGGTGTATCTGCATTACCATAGGGTCCCACATCCCCACCGTGTCCCCGCATTACCATGGTGTCCCCCATTCCCATGGGGGTCTCCCCCATCCCTTCCATGTCCCCCATCTCCACGGCATCCCCCATCCATCCATCCATCCATCCATCCATCCATCCATCCATCCATCCATCCCTGCCACGTCCCGTCCCAGCCGCTTTGGCAGCAGGATCCAGCCATCGTGGAAATATAGAGGGGGGTGGTTGGGAAAGAAGGGGGGGGGGGGATGGGAGAGGGGAAGGGCGGGACATGTGCGGAGGGGGCGGGACCCTTCAACAAAAGGATTTAAAAGGGATGAAACTGGGGCAAAGCCAAAAAAAGTCATTTCTTCCCCCCCCCCGAAAAGCCCCATTCCGGTCCCTGCCCCAGCACAGCGTGAGCCGTGGGGAAACTGAGGCACGCACGGGGTCCCCATGGGCACCCCCTTGGTGCTCACAGAGCCCCCTGCGAGGGGCAGCAGCGGGGTCCCCCCGGCCCCGTCCATGCCCCGCTGCCGGGAGCAGCCCCCTCCCTGCGGGCCCGGGCCCGCTGCGGCCGCGGGCGGTGCCTCCCGTCGGGGGGAGGGCGCGGCCCCCCCATCCCGGGCCAGGCGATGCCCTTGGCTCCCGGCGCCGCGGACACGTCCCAGCGCAGCCTCCACGTCGGCAGCGGTGCCGGGCCAGGGCCGCGGAGGGAGTGGGGGTGCGGGAGGGACCCCCTCGATGTGCGTGGTCTTCCCCAGCCTGCCCAGCCCGGGCGGGCTGCGGGAGCTGCGCAGCGCTGGGGGGGCAGGGGAAAGGGTGGGATACGGTGCCGTGAACAGCAATGGGGACACACCATGGGCAGCCGGGGGTTGGTGCTGCACTACGGGGTGGAGAGGGCCTGAGGCAAAGAGGGAATGAGAGGTGACACCAAGGGGGGCTTTTGGCCTTTAGGGTGTGATGACGCCCCGCTAAGTGTCCCTCTTGGACATGACACAGCTACCCCTCACTGCAGCCACCTGTCTGCCCCCCCCATCCATCCATCCATCCGTCTGTCCATCCATCCATCCATCCATGCACTCATCCACCCACCCATCCACTCTACCACTTTACATTCCTTTATTGTCTCCACCACTTCCTCCCTCCCTCCTTTTCCATGCCCTCAAATCCTCCTTCCCTCTCCCTGCTCCATCCATCCCCTCTCCTCCATCGTCTCCGCCCACCCCCCCTCCCCACATCTAGCTCCCCCACACTCACAGGTCCCCCAGGACCCCGTCACCCTGCCCACAGCAGCACCCTGGGATGCTTCCCACTGGAGCAGCTCCCAGCTCCCAGCCCCAGGGAGCTGCCAGGAGCTGGCTGGTCTGAGCTCCCTGAGCATTACTACCCTGGCTGCACAGCCAGGCCGTTGGGGATTCTCTTATGTCTAATACAGGCTTGAGCACCCGCCAGCCGCCAGCCCTATGACCCTAAACCTGGTCTCCTGTGGGCCACAGAGCATGTTCGACTGGGAATCTCGGTGTTTTTCCAGGCACAGGCGACAGGCAGCTGGAGCCAGGCCCCAAAGGAGTGGGACGGAGATGGGCTGTGAGGCTGCATGTACAAGCCCTGCACACATGCATCTGTGTGTGCAACACATGCACCTATAACCCATGTGTGTGCAACATGCAACCCTGTGCATGCAAGCCCTGCATGGGTGCATCTGTGAGTGCAATGCAGGCACCTATAACCCATGGGTGTGTAACACGTGTGCAACCCCTGCTCATGCTCTTGTGTGTGCTGGGCAGCACCAGCTGGGTTCACATGCCTGTGCCATGCCTGTGCCATGCATTGCCTGCTCAAGGCTGCACACACACAAGACCCACATGGGCCACCCCTTTGCCACCCCCCTCCACTCTTCCACGTCCCCGCAGCCAGGCCGGTTCCCGATGGAACACCAGTGCTGCCGTTGCCGGTGCCGCTGCTGGTGCTGCCGGTGCCGGTGCCGGTGCTGGTGCCGCTGCCGGTGCCGCTGCTGGTGCTGCCGATGCCGGTGCTGCCGGTGCTGCCGGTGCCGGTGCCGTTGCCGGTGCTGGTGCCGCGGCTGTGAAGCTGCACCGCATCCGGCTCCAGCCCGGCCGGACGGGGCCAAACTCCTGCCGCCCACGGAGCCGGCGGAGCGCTCGGCGCTCGCTCTGGCCGCGGCCAGGCCGTGCCGGAGGGAAGCCGGAGCGGGGAAGGGCTGGAGAAAAGAAACCAGGTCAGGCCCGAGCCGCCAGCGTCACCCTGGCACGCAGCGGCGGCTCCTTCGAGGAAGCAGGCGAGGATCCGGCCCCGGTGACGTCCCCTCCGGCTGAGCCCGCTCCTGGCCCCTGCTCCTGCGCTCGAGGAACCGGCCCGGCCCCGCAGCCCCGGCGGGGATTGCACTGCCCAGGGCCCACAGCCTGAGGATGAGGAGGGAGCTGCGAACATCGAGCCTGTGACAACGGGGAGCAGAAGGGTTCGGCTCATCCACCGCCTGCGCCGGCTCTGCGCTGCTCCTTCCACGGGCACTGTGCCAGCCATGGGCACCACTCCATCTCCGGGTGCTGCTCTATCCATGGGTGCTGCTCCATCTATGAGCACCACCCCCTCCATGAGCACTGCTCCATCCATGGGCACTGCACCATCCCTGGGTGCTGCTCCATCCCTGGGTGCTGCTCCATCCATGGGTGCTGCTCCATCCATGGGTGCTGCTCCATACATGGGTGCTGCTCCATACATGGGTGCTGCTCCATCTATGGGCACCACTGCCTCCATGGGCACTGTGCCATCCCTGGGTGCTGCTCCACCAGTGGGCTCTGCTCCATCCTTGGGTGCTGCTCCATCAATGGGTGCTGCTCTGTCTGTGTGCACCACTCCCTCCATGGGCACTGCTCCATCCATGGGCACTGCTCCATCCATGGGCACTGCACCATCCATCGGCACTGCTCCATCCATGGGCACTGCACCATCCATCGGCACTGCACCATCCCTGGGTGCTGCTCCGTCCACAGGTGCTGATCCATACATGGGTGCTGCTCCATCCATGGGTACTGTGCCCTCCCTGGGTGCTATTCCATTCATGGGTGCTGCTTCCACACCCAAACTGCCCTCCCACCCCCAGGCCATGCTCGCATCATGGGTCATGGCTCCGTTCTTGGGTACCATCTCCAGGTGATGCTCCCATCTGGAGCCACACTCCCATCCCAGGTACTGCTCCCATCCCTGCTACCCATCCCATTCCTTCATCCCACTCCCACCTTCAGCTGCTGCTGGACGACAATCCTGCTCCCATCCCTTCCTCTACAAAGGCACTGTCCCACTTTTCATGATGTGAACGCAGATCCCAGGGGGTCTCTGCCCTTCTCCCGCACTCCCTCCTCTCCCCTCCTCCCGGCTGCTTTCAAACACAAACAGGCTCAGTGGAAAATGTGACTGGCTCCGGAGCTGCAGATAACTGAGGCCAACTGGAAGAGCTTGGGCTTGGCTGCGGCCCCAGCTGAGCCACGGCAGCCGGGGGGGACGCGGCGGGGGGACAGCTCGGGACTCCCTCACACCTCCTGTGCCTGGCCCTGGCCACAGCCACGTCCCTGCTGGGACATACACAGTGGAGGAGGCTGCTGAGGGAATGGTGGGACCCTGCCCTAGCCCTGCTCTGTGATGGGATGGAGGTGCCCTGGGGCGGTGGTGCATGAGAAGAATGGAGATGCCCAGGAGAGATGCCCATGGGCAGCATGAAGATGCCCGGACAAGCCCATTCATTTGTTTCTCATTAGCAGTGGTGCATGGGCAGGATGGAGATGTGGGGATGGTGCTGGATTGGCCGGATGGAAATGGCCAGGGTTGGTGCTGGATAAACTGGACGAAGACATCTTGGGATGGCGCTGGATGGGAAGGATGAAGATGACCTGGGGTGAGCAGGATGAAGGTGACCTGGGGCAGTGGAACAAAGACAGCATGGAACTTCCTGGGATGGTGGCTAGATGGGCAGGACAAGGATTCCCAGGGATGATGGCTGGATGTACAGGATGGATATGCCTGGGGACTGTGGCGTGTGGCAAGGATGGAGGTGCCCAGGGGCAGCAGTGCATAAGCAGAATGGGGATACCCAGGATAGTGCTGGATGAGCAGGATGGGGATGCCCAGGGATGGTGCTGGGTGGGCAGGATAGAGATGCCCAAGAATAATGCTGGATGTGCAGGATGGGGATGCCCAGGTTGATGCTGGATGTGCAGGATGGGGATGCCCAGGATGGTGCTGGGTGGGCAGGATGGGGATGCCCAGGAATAGTGCTGGATGGGCAGGATGGGGATGCCTGGGGATGGTACAGGATGGGCAGGATGGGGATGCCTGGGGATGGTGCTGAATGATCAGGATGGGGTTGCCTGGGGTTGGTGCAGGATGGGCAAGCTGGGGATGCCCCGGAACGCCGCCGGCGGTGTGTGGGCGGTGACAGCAGCGGCCGGAGAATCCCGTTTGTTTCTCATTAGCGGCTCTTGGAAGAAGCTGTGGAAAAACTGGCTCCAAGCAGGGGAGCCAGAGCGGGATCGGCCGGGCCGAGGGAAGGGAGAGGGGCCGCGGCGGGGCAGGAGGCGCGGGGCTAGAGAGGGGCAGGAGCGGGGCAGGGCACGGGGCAAGGGATGTAGGCACACACGGTCCCCTCGGCGGCATCCCTGTCCCCAGGGAGCAGCGGCCGGGAGGGGATAGGGACACCCGGCTGCGCACACCCGGCTGCACAGAGGCATCTCAGCCCCCAGCCTCGCACCCTGACGGGGAAACTGAGGCACACCGCAGGTGCCCCGCTTGTGCCACCACCGGGGTTTGGTGGGGACAGCAGCGTGTCCCACCCTGGCGTGGCCGTGCTGGGGTGGCACCAGTGCCCGGCTGCCCCATGTGTCTCCCCCAGCGCCATCCTGGGCTGGGAACCGGGCAGTGATGGGATGGGGTCACCTGGGGACAGGGCCCGATGGAACTGGTGGCGCTGTGGTAGCCCTGCCTGCCCATACAAGCACACAGGGACATCCATGGGGCTGGGAAGGCTCCATGTGCTGGGGGATGCATGTGCATGTGTGTACGTGTGTGTGTACGTGTGTGTGTACATGTGTGTGTGCGTGTGTGTACATGTGTGTGTACGTGTGCGTGTACATGTGTGTGTACGTGTGTGTACATGTGTGTGTACATGTGTGTGTACGTGTGTGTGTACGTGTGTGTACGTGTGTGTGTACGTGTGTGTACATGTGTGTGTACATGTGTGTGTATGTGTGTGTACATGTGTGTCTACATGTGTGTGTACATGTGTGCGTACATGTGTGTGTACATGTGTGTGTACGTGTGTGTACATGAGTGTGTACGTGTGTGTACATGTGTGTCTACATGTGTGTGTACATGTGTGCGTACATGTGTGTGTACATGTGTGTGTACGTGTGTGTACATGAGTGTGTACGTGTGTGTACATGTGTGTACATGTGTGTACGTGTGTGTGTACGTGTGTGTACATGTGTGTGTGTACATGTGTGTGTACATGTGTGTGTACATGTGTGTATGTGTGTGTACATGTGTGTCTACATGTGTGTGTACATGTGTGCGTACATGTGTGTGTACATGTGTGTGTACGTGTGTGTACATTTGTGTGTATGTGTGTGTACATTTGTGTCTACATGTGTGTGTACATGTGTGCGTACATGTGTGTGTACATGTGTGTGTACGTGTGTGTACATGTGTGTACGTGTGTGTACATGTGTGTCTACATGTGTGTGTACATGTGTGCAGCATGTGCACCCTGGGGTTGGGTGCTCACGTGTCCGGCCGTGTTTGGCCGGCGGCACCCACCTGCCTTCAGGGCTATTTCTGCCTCCAGCCCGGATTTAATCCCACCCTGTAATTAGGAGCCAAAATAAAACCCCGGCACCGTCCTGCCCCATGGCCACGGCTTCTGTGCCCACAGCCGCGGCTGACACCCGGCACACTCAGTGCGCAGGGAGGGGTGGGATGCAGGAGGGGGTGTCCCCATGCGGGACCTGCCGGGGGCACAGGAGGTCGTGTGGAGGCAAATCCCTCCCTAAGCCCTTGAGCCAATTATGCCCCTGGAGCCTCTCGTGGCCCGTGCCCGGGAAGCAGGAACCCCTCAGGGGGATGACCCAGGTCAAAGCACCCGCAGCCCCCTGCACCCTGCGCCCAAACCGCCCCCTTGGGTGTCCCCACCCAAGGTCCCCTCTGCCACTGCCGCCCGCCCCTGTGCAGCTCCTGTGCTCACCGCGATACTGGGGGCACGGTGCGGGCACCCCCCTGCACAGGGCTCAGGGCGCTGATCGGCTTTGGGGAGCTTACGGCCCTGAGCCGGCTCCTCCTCACACCTGCGGGATCGGCATGAGCCGGATCCTTCGGTCTCGCCGCCGGCTCGGCTCTGGCACAACCTGTGTGAGGATGGGTGTCCCCTGTGCACCCCCTGTGCACCCCCTGTGCATCCTTTACATGCCCCAGGCGCACCCAATGCTCACCCCATGCGCAGCGCCGGGCAGCCCCTGTGCCACCTTTTACAGCCTGGGAGCCACCTGAGCACCCCATGTCACTCCTGCACCCTATAAACCCCATGGGCTCCTTGTGTCAGTCTGGGCACCCCATGCGCCAGCCTCTGCACCCCATGAACCTCCCCAGGCACCCCTTGTTATGCTGCTTCCCCACACACCGAGTGTGTGCTGCACATACGTGTGCACACACACATGGATACCGCACATACACAGACATGGGGGATATGGGGTCGGGGGGACAGGGGGACACGGGAACACTGGAGATATGGGGACACAGGGACACAAGTCATGCTGGCTGCCACATCAGCAGCATGGGGAAGGGCCCCATCCCACAGCTGGGAGCCAGATGTGGTGGGGAAAGACAGAGGTGTGGGCGAACCCAAGGTGTCCCCAGGCGGGGGGAATGGGGGGGGGGGGCACACAGGGACACGGAGCTGAGCAGGCCCCCCCAAGCTTCCCGGGATGGGGAAGGAGGAGGGAGGGATGAGGGACACCCCGAGAAGGGCCATGGGTGCAGCAGGCCTGGGGGCAGATGCCAGGTCCCCATCCGCAGGGGAGGACACCAGGAGCACCCAGTCCCTGGGGACCCCATTGCACCCCCTCAGTGTGGGACACCCCCTACCTTTGCAGCACTGGAGGACAGAGTCCCCCTCCCACCACAGGGTGCCAGCCCTATGGCCCCAGAGCGCTCCAGCACAGGGTCCCCCCCGAGCCCCCACCCAGGGCAAAGTGCACAGTGGGGCATGAAGGGTGCAAAGGGCACCCGGTGTTGGGTGCTGGGCACAGGGAGTGGGGTGCCCCTGGGCACCGGGGTCCGGAGTCCAGCTCTGGTAATGAGGGTGCCAGGCAGCCTGAGTTCCTTGGGGGGGGCCGGGGGCACCCCATAATGGTGCCTGGGTGGGGGGGATCCTCCATTCCCCAGCACATGCCTCTCGGTGTCCCCAGGACCATGTTCTTCATCATCATCGTCATCACCCTCATGGCCATCGTCTTCCTCATCGTGCTCTTCTACGTCTGCTGCAAGCTGTGCCGAGCCCCCGCGCCCCCCCCGCCCCACGGGGACCGCCGCGGCCCCGCGCCCCCCCCGCTGGCTCCGCTGCCCGCGCTGCCCGCGCTGCCTGCGGGGATCGACCCCCCCCATACAGCGAGGTGGGGCCCGCGGGCAGCGGGTACTGAGGGTTATGGGGCAGTGGGGTTATGGGGCGGTGGGTGCTGATGGTACAGTGTGATGGGTGCTGGGGACTATGGGGTGATGGGGGCTATGGTGTGATGGGTGCTGTGAGTGTGGGGTGATGGGTGCTGGGGACTATGGGGTGATGGGGCTATGGGGTGCTGGGTGATATGGGTGCGGGGTGATGGGTGCTGGGAGCTATGGGGTGATGGGTGCTGGGAGCTATGGGGTGATGGGTGCTGTGGGTGTGGGGTGATGGGTGCTGTGGGTGTGGGGTGATGGGTGCTGGGAGCTATGGGATGATGGGTGCTGTGGGTGTGGGGTGATGGGTGCTGGGAGCTATGGGGTGATGGGTGCTGTGGGTGTGGGGTGATGGGTGCTGGGAGCTATGGGATGATGGGTGCTGTGGGTGTGGGGTGATGGGTGCTGGGAGCTATGGGGTGATGGGTGCTGGGAGCTATGGGGTGATGGGTGCTGGGGGTGTGGGGTGATGTGGCTCATCAGAGCATGAGGGACTATGGATGCCACATGCCCCCCCCACTGACCCCCTCAGGTGACAGCAAAGCCCTTCCTGTACCCCTCACTGCAGGGGCTGTGCCCTGAGTGTGGCCGTGGCCCTGGGGCTCAGCCCCCCCAGACCAGCTTCTAGGGGTCATCCCCCTGAGGACAGCGTTGCCCTTCCCGGGGGGCACAGACCCCGGCTCCTGATCACTCGGATGCCCCCCTGTGATGCTCAGGTCAATGCTCCCCCAGACTCCTGGGCCCACACCACCATCCCGCCCCCCCACCCCTGGGTTCTTGAGGACCAGGGGGGGATGTGGGGCCATGGAGTTCTCTATTTATTGTGTTTAAAGTGCCAAACTCTCTGCTGCGCTGGTTCCTGGGATGGGAGGGTCGGAGGGGACCAGGGTACAAGGGAGAAGGTTCTGGGGGGGTGGTGCTTGTGGGTGCAGCCTGGACATTGCGAGTGGGGCCCTGACACCCTGCCCCTGTCCCTATCTCTGTTCCCATCCCCTTCCCCTTCTTCATCCCCATCCCCATTCCATCTATTTCACCCCCATCCTGACCCCTATCCCTATGTCCCTATCCATTCCCATCCCCATCCCAACCCATCCTCACCCCTATCTCTACCTCCATCCCATCTCATCCCCATCCCCATTCTACTTCATCCCCACCCCTATTCCTATGTCCGTATCTATTCCCATCCCCACCTCCATCTCCACCCCATCTCATCCCAACCCCTATCTCCACGTCCATCCCACCTCATCCCTGTCCCCATCCCAGGAGCCAAGCCCAGCCCAGCAGGACACAGGGGCTCCCTGAGCCCGGCGCTGTCCCTGTCACGCCGTTTGCCGGCCCTGGCGCCTCTTGATCCTCCTCTTGAGGAGCAGCAGGTCCACGTAGAGCAGGCGGCCCAGGACGGCAGAGGCACAGATGAGCCCCCCGTGCAGGGCCCCTGCCAGCCCACAGCTGAACACGTCCTGCCCTGGAGACAGCGTCACAGGACACGGCCACCACCATGGGAGGGCCTCCCCCATGCAGGGGGGACGGGGGGATGCAGGTCCCTTACCTGTCAGGTAGAGGTTCTTCACGGGTGTCTCGGCTCTCATGGCGGCCACCACAGCCGGGCTGAAGCGGGCGACGTCATGCTCGGCCCCATACATCTCCCCACGGGGAGCCGCCAGGTAGTGCTGGTTGGTGAGTGGGGACGCTGCCTCCACGAACTCCACCTGCAGGGGCACAATGTGGGGCTCAGGGTACAATGGGGGGCTTAGGGCACAGGGGACGCAGGGCCCTTCCCACCAAACAGCAGGTCCCACCACAACAGCTCCAAGCCTGCCTGGTGGGTGCAAAGTTGCTGGGGGGGCTGGGCTGCACCATGGCTCTGGGGGGTCCCCACTGGGCACCCGTTCTGTTGGGTGGATCCCCATTGGGTACCCCAAGCCCAAAGGGTACCCCAACCCCACCAAGCACATACCATAGGGCACCGCATCCCATACGGCACACAATCCCGACTCTACACTCACACCCATGGGGCATCCCATCACAAGGCACCCCAGCCCTACAGGACGCCCCATCCCTGCAGCCCCCCTTGGTCCCCACGGGGGTGCCAGGGGATGCAGCGGGGCTGTCACCTTGTCGCGGAGGTGAGGGAAGCGCTGCAGCGCCCGCTCCAGCAGCCGCTGGGCGATGCTCATCTTGTACTGCTGGTACTGGGCGCCGCGGTGCTTGGCGCGGGTTCCGGCCCACTCCTCGAACCACTCGTACCGTGCCATGGTCAGGATGGTCATGCAGGACCGGCCTGCGGGGGGGACACCGGTGACAACCCCACCAGTGCCCATGTCAGCCTGGGACGTGGTACTGGTGGTGGTGCCCGCCCCATAGTCCTGGCTGGGGGACCCCACCCCGTACCTGGGTGCCGCTGTTCATAGGTGGGGTCCTTGGCAGCAGGGAAGGTGATGAACATCATGGCCAGGTTCTCGGGGACGTCGTCACGACTCAGAGCAGCGTACTGGGTCATCCTGTGGGCAGAGCGGGCAGCGCTGTGCACCCACCGCCCCCCATGCACCCAGCGTGCACCCAACCTGCCATACACCCAACCCAACCACCCAAACACCACCACACACCCGGCCTGTCCACCCTGCACCCACCAACGTACAACCAATCCACCCACCATGCACCCAGCGCACCATATACCCAACCCAGCTGCTCCCACCAATGTGCAACCAATCCACCCAGTATGCACCCAACCTGCCACAGACCCAACCCAAACACCGTGCACCCACCACCATACAACCAATCTACCCACAATGCACCCAACCCAACCACCCTGCACCCACCATGCACCCAACGCAACCAACATACACCCAATGACCATGCACCCAATCCACTACTGCGCATCCAGCACGCACCCAACCCCTGTACCTCCAACCTGTCCACCATGCTCCCCATCACTGTACAACCGATCCGCCCACTGTATACCCGACCACCCTGCACCCAACCACTGTACATCCCACCCAGCCCCTGGCTGCCCCCCCTCCCCATGCCCACTCCAGGGTGCTGGGGGGCCCGTACATGGTATCCAGTTCATTGTGGGGGTAGATCCAGAAGTTGGTGGGGGGCAGGCGCAGCTCGGCCGCACTGCCCCGCAGCCCCACAAACACCAGGAAGGAGCCCATGCCGTGCCGCACCATGGCCAGGCGGGAGCTCACCTCTGCGGGGACACAGTGGTGGCACCCCGGCTGCGAGGGGACGCCGGGAGCGCCGGGGACATGGGGGTTGATGAGCAGGGACACGGGGATGCTGGGGATCCAGCACCTGGGTGGCTGCGGAGCAGGGGGGGCAGCAGCTTGCCGAAGGTGTTGAAGATGCCAGCGTCAGAGATGACGATGGGGGCGAAGATCTCCACCTCCTCCTCCTCGCTGGGCCCCTTCTGCACCGCCACCCCTAGGGCCGGGAGGGGTCAGGGGAGCGCAGGACCCATCGTGCCCTCATGGTTGGGGGGGGCGGGTTGGGGCTCACCCATGGCGGCGCCGTCGGGGGACACGAGGATGCGGGTGACGGGGGCACGCACGAGCACGGCCCCCCCAGCACGCTCGATGAGGGGCACGGCGTGAAAAGCGACCTCGCTGGCCCCTCCCCGTGGGTACCAGGCGCCGCGCTGGTAGTGGTGAACCATGAGCACGTTCACCAGGAAGCTGGAGTCCTGCGGGGCCGTGCCTGCAGACATCACGATACAGCCCCCGCATTGCAATACAGCCCCCTACATTGCGACACAGCCCCACCTACTGTGATGCAGGCCCCCCATTATGATACAGCCCTCCCCTATCATGATACAGCCCTCCCCTATCATGATACAGCCCTCCCCTATCATGATACAGTCCTCACCTATCATGACATGGCCTCCCCTGTCACAATACAGCCATCCCTTATCATGATACAGCCATCCCCTATTGTGATACAGCCATCCCCTATAGTGACATAGCCCTTCCCTACTGTGATACAGCCCTTCCCTATCGTGATACAGTCCTCCCCTATCATGACATGGCCTCCCCATATCATGACACAGCCTGCCCCACTGCAACACAGCCGTCCCCACTGCAACAGAGCCCTTCCCTATCATGCTGGTGCCATCCCCTGGCATGACATGGCCCTCCCTTACGACTTGGCCCTCCTCTATCAACGATGCAACACCCCCTATTGCAATACATCCCTGCTCCATCATCATAGTGCCCTTCCTATCCTGACGACCTCCTCCCCATCACAACCTCCTCCCTATCACGAGGCCTCCTCTCTATTGCAACAGCCCCTCCCTTATCCCAATGGCCCCTCCTATCGTGACAATGCTCTCCCTATCGTGATGGCCGCTGACCATAGAAGAAGTAGCAGAGCAGGGCGCGCAGGTCACGGTTGTCTGTCAGCCGCGCCACGGCCTCGCTGTGGCTGGTGGCCGCCATGCGGAACACGGGTGAGATGCAGTAGATGAGGCCAGTGCGGACCAGGAGCGCGGCCAAGCACCGCGGCACCATCTTCAGCACCGCCAGCAGCGCCACGTGCCGCGAGGCCACCTGCACCGGGACAGCCCGCGCCCAGCACCCAGCGCCACCCGGGTCACCACCGTGCTGCCACCGCGGCCGCAGCGCTCCCAAAGCCCCTTCCACGCTGTGACCATCACCAGTGTCCGCAGTGTTGCTGATACCCCTTCACCACCACGACCATCATTTTGTCCCCAGTTTGACTACGCCTGTGTCCCCACCATCCCTGTCGGTTCTGTCCCGTACCGTCACTATCACCCATGTCTCCACCACCCCATCACTTTATCCCTTCCATGCCCATCACCCTTGTCCCCAGCACTCTCACTGCCCCTTCCGCACCATGCCCAGCCGTCACCCTCCTCTCTACCACATCCTCCCCATCACCATCCCCGCACCCACATCCCAAGCTGACCATTCCCAGCCCCACACCCCAGATCCCCCCACCTTGGAGAGCCTCATGAACTCCCTGATGGCCGCCTTCTCCTCTGGGAACTGCTCCTCCAGCGCGGCGGCAAAGGCGGTTTTGCCAGCACGGAGCTGGTAACACCGTGGGCCCAGGGTCACCTCATCATAGGGGTCGGGCAGGCGCTGCCAGCAGAGCTGCCCATCCGTGAGCTGGTCCAGCGCCACGCGCAGCATGCTGCCTGCGTGCATCTGCCCCACATAGTGGATGCCTGTGGGGACATCAGGGACATGGGGATGTGGGGACATGCAGCCAGAGCCGCCGTGCTGCATGCAGAGTGTGTGCATGCGTGTTGCATGCAGACATGTTGCACACACAGACATGTTGCCTGCACACATAGAATGATAGCATCAACCAGGCTGGAAAAGACCTTTAAGATCATCAAGGCCAACCTTTACCCCGGTAAAGTGCCAAAGCCACCAATAAGCCATGGGCACACACTGCCTGCTCACCCGCGCACGCTATCTACACACAGACACACACTGCCTGCACACAGACACACGCTACCTGTGCACACTGAGTCTGCCTGCACGCACCGACACACACTGCACAGATGGGCACACGCTGGCAGTGAGCGCTGGGTGGTGGCACCCGGGGGTCAGGGGTACTGGGGTCTTTGATAACGGGGTTTGGGGGCACCGGGGGGATCCTCACCTACATCGAACTCGCAGCCCCGCTCCTGGAAGCTGTGGCAGCACCCACCGGCCTGGTCATGCTGCTCCAGCACCAGCACCCTCTTGCCCACCTTGGCCAAGGTGCCCGCGGCTGCCAGGCCCCCGATGCCACTGCCGATGACCACAGCATCCAGCACCGGTGGCACCCGCCGGGTGCTGAACCCTGCACACATGGACACACGGAAACACACATGAACACACGGACAGACACATGGACACATGAACGCACGGACAGATGGACACACAGACACACAGGCAGCGTGTGCCCAGCACTCACCCTGCTTCAGCACCTTGTCCCGGGCGCCCTGGTCGGTCACCAGCGGCCGGGGGGGTTCCAGGGGGGGCTGTGAGAAGGGGTTGCCAGAGGGGGCCAGCAGCCGATGGGCCACCAGCACCAGCCCCAGAGCACCCAGTGCCAGCAGCAGCAGCAGCGTGAGCCACATCCTGCACCCACCGCGGCACCAGCCCCGAGGTGACACCGAGTCACCGGCAGCGCGTGGCGGGGGCACGGAGGTTTATAGACACGATTACGACACGCGACCTCAGAGCACCGCGGCTTAAAGCCACAGGAGCTTATGGACGTAGCTCCCTATGGCCAGGGGAACCCATGGTCATGGTACCCTACAGCCACACCATCCTACGGCCGGTGCAGTCTATGGCCACTGCACCTATGGTCATGGTACCCTACGGCTGTGGTACCCCATGGGTGCAACACCCTATCACCATGGTGGTCTACAGCTACGGCATTTCTCATGCACAGATGAGGGTCCCATGGACACGTGCCCCTCATTTATACCTTGGTGTTGGTGCCAGGCCCCAAGGGGGCACAGTGTGGGCACATGTATGTATATACACATACATGTATGTATGCACACACATGGGTGTGTGGTGCTGCTGCACACACATGTGAGAGGTGGAGAGGTGTGTGGTGGTGGTGGACACGCCTGTGCACAGTCACACGTGTGCAAGGGAGCATGAGTACACTGGCACTTGTGCAGGCAAACAACATGCACACCCACAGACATACACACATCCGTACACACACACCTATAGGCACCCATTGTGCACACACACCCATAGACATCCCCTGTGCACACACCCCCATAGACACCCCTCTGCAAAGACACCCATAGCCACCCATTGTGCACACACCCCCCATAGACACCCATTGTGCACACACGCCCATAGGCACCCATTGTGCACACACCCCTGTAGGCACCCACTGCACACACACCCCCACAGGCACCCATTGTGCACAGACCCCCATAGACACCCATTGTGCACACACCCCCACAGACACCCATTGTGCACACACCCCCATAGATACCCATTGTGCACACACGCCCATAGACACCCATTGTGCAACCACCCCTGTAGGCACCCATTGTGCACACACCCCCACAGGCACCCATTGTGCACACACCCCCATAGACACCCATTGTGCACCCACCCCTGTAGGCACCCATTGTGCACACACCCCCATAGACACCCATTGTGCACACACCCCCACAGGCACCCATTGTGCACACACCCCCACAGGCACCCATTGTGCACAGACCCCCATAGACACCCATTGTGCACACACCCCCATAGGCACCCATTGTGCACACACCCCCACAGACACCCATTGTGCACAGACCCCCATAGACACCCATTGTGCACACACACCCATAGACACCCATTGTGCACACACCCCCACAGGCACCCATTGGGCACACACCCCCACAGGCACCCATTGTGCACACACCCCCACAGACACCCATTGTGCACACACCCCCATAGACACCCATTGGGCACACACCCCCACAGACACCCATTGTGCACACACCCCCATAGACACCCATTGGGCACACACGCCCATAGACACCCATTGTGCACACACCCCCATAGGCACCCATTGTGCACCCACCCCTGTAGGCACCCACTGCACACACACCCCCACAGGCACCCATTGTGCACAGACCCCCATAGACACCCATTGTGCACACACACCCATAGACACCCATTGTGCACACACCCCCACAGGCACCCATTGGGCACACACCCCCACAGGCACCCATTGTGCACATACCCCCACAGACACCCATTGTGCACACACCCCCACAGACACCCATTGTGCACACACCCCCACAGGCACCCATTGGGCACACACCCCCATAGACACCCATTGTGCACACACCCCCATAGACACCCATTGGGCACACACGCCCATAGACACCCATTGTGCACACACCCCCATAGGCACCCATTGTGCACCCACCCCTGTAGGCACCCACTGCACACACACCCCCACAGGCACCCATTGTGCACAGACCCCCATAGACACCCATTGTGCACACACCCCCACAGACACCCATTGTGCACACACGCCCATAGACACCCATTGTGCACCCACCCCTGTAGGCACCCATTGTGCACAGACACCCATAGACACCCATTGTGCACAGACCCCCACAGGCACCCATTGTGCACAGACCCCCACAGGCACCCATTGGGCACACACCCCCACAGACACCCATTGTGCACACACCCCCACAGACACCCATTGTGCACACACCCCCAAAGGCACCCATTGGGCACACACCCCCACAGGCACCCATTGTGCACACACCCCCATAGGCACCCATTGTGCACACACCCCCAAAGGCACCCATTGTGCACACACACCCATAGACACCCATTGTGCACACTCGCCCTTAGACACCCATTGTGCACACACCCCCAAAGGCACCCATTGTGCACACACCCCCACAGGCACCCATTGTGCACACTCGCCCATAGACACCCATTGTGCACACACCCCCATAGACACCCATTGTGCACACACCCCCATAGACACCCATTGTGCACACACCCCCAAAGGCACCCATTGTGCACACACCCCCAAAGGCACCCATTGGGCACACACCCCCATAGACACCCATTGTGCACACACCCCCATAGACACCCATTGTGCACACACCCCCAAAGGCACCCATTGTGCACACACCCCCAAAGGCACCCATTGTGCACACACCCCCATAGACACCCATTGTGCACACACCCCCACAGGCACCCATTGTGCACACACCCCCACAGACACCCATTGTGCACACACCCCCACAGACACCCCCTCTGCACACCCATAGACACTTCCCACCCCCCCGCGCTGGTGTCTGAGCTCTGCTGACCTCTTCCGGCAGCACCAAGGAAGAGCCCACGTGTGCAGTGACACATGTACACGCATGTACAGACATGTATAGACGTGTAGAGACATGTACAGACATGGGAGAGGGTGAGGGTGGGCTGAGGTGACAGCTGTGACACGCGTGACACTGTGTGTGCTCCCTGTGCTGACCAAGGCCCGCACGGATGCAGCCGGATGGGAACAACCGCAGCTTCACCCTCCTTTAATAGAAGTCACAGCAAATCCCAAAAGGAGCCCCCGGGAATGGGACAGGGATGGGGATGGCCGGGGGGGGGGGCACACATATGTGCACACACCTGCATGTGTGAGCCCTGTGCTCCCCATGGCACGCCATGGCAGCTCCAGGGTTAATGGGAGTTGGGGGGGGGGCTGGTGGTGTTATTGCTACCTGGGAGGGGCAATGGGGGGCACCAGGGAGAGGGGGGTCCCCCCACCCTTGTAAGGGTGAAATGGGATCCCTGGGAGGGGGAGCTGGGAGGCCTGGGCCCATGGCAGCTCATGGGGCTGCAGTGGGGTGTGACTCCCCCTCATCCCCCAACTCTGGGCTTCCCCATGGGGAAACTAAGGCAGGGGTTATGGGGTGCCCCACAGGTTGGGGGATGACACTGTGGGGAGGGGCAGGTTTGGCAGTGAATCAGCTGTGGGGTGCTGGGCACGGCTGGGGGAGCTGCCCCCATAATGGGACCCCACCGGCTTCTCCCCCCACTCCCCCCATGTCTGGGGCTGGGAGCAGGGGGGGAAAGAGGGGTCCAGAGGCTTGGGCAAGGGTCCCCCTTACTCCCCCCGTGCTGGTGCGAGCCCCTCACACCAATGGGTGACACGGAGGGCACAAGCGCCCCATGGGGCTGCGGGGTGCCTGGGGGGGCTCTAATAGACCCAACTGACGGGCACCCATTGGGGCTGCACCCGCAGGCGCTCCATGGCCTCGCGCAGCCGCCCGAAGGTGCGCTCCAGGTCATCGTTGGTGAGGCTGAGGTCGAAGTAGTGCCCGTACCCACGCTGGATGCGGCTGCTCTCCTCCACCGTGCGCCTGGCGTCGGCCTCCTGCGCGCATGGACCTGCCTCAGTCTCCCCATCCCTCCCCTTGTGCCCCCCATATACACACATAACCCCGGGGGGGGGCCCACCGTGAGCTGCTTTGTAGCCACCCCGCTCTCCAGTGCTGCCCGGTTCATGGCTCGCAGCATCTCAGGACTGGGGGCTTCGATGAACACCACGTATGGCACGAACTCAGCCGTTCTCAGCACCTTCACTGCCTGGGGGGACAGGACAGATCTGAGCCCCATGGTGCGCGCAGCCCCATCGCCCCCTTGGCAGGCTGGGGGGGTCCCGTACCTGGGGGTTGACATCCAGGATGCACATCTTGCCCGCCTCCACCACAGCGCGGATGGAGTCGATCTTGGTGCCGTAGAGGTTGCCCTCGTACTCGCCGTGCTCCAGGTATCGCCCGGCCTTGATGTCGGCCTCCATCTCCCCCCGCGACACGAAGCGGTACCCGAGCCCGTCCCGCTCGCTGTCCTTCGGCTTCCGCGACGTGTCTGTGCGGCATGGACCACTCACACCCACAGCACCCCCGGGCATGGGCTGCACCCACACAGGTGGGGATGGTGGCACTGTGGGGGGACAGGCATGCTCACAGGGGACAGGGATGCTCATGGGAACGATGAAGCTGGCAGGGGACACGGGTGCTCGGTGGTGACAGAGATGCTCATATGGAACAGGGATGCTCATGGGGATGATGAAGCTGGCAGGGGACAGGGATGCTCAGAGGGGACAGGGATGCCTGTGGAAATAACAATGGTGGCAGGGAACAGGGATGTTCAGAGGGGACAGGGATGCTCTTGGGGATGATGAAGCTGGCAGGGGACAGGGATGCTCGGAGGCCTGGGGGCACTCACAGGGGATGGTGGTGCCGTAGCGCGCCTGGTCGGACATGATGAGCTTGTTCTTGAGGCTGCGGCGCCCGACGCCCTGCGCCCCGATGAGCACCAGCGTTTTCCTGCGGAACGGCGGCATCCGCGCCACCTCCTCGTAGATGAGCAGCTCGTGACGGTCGAACTCTGGCGTGGGATGGGGCTGTCACCCACAGGGGACTCCGGGGTGCCCCGGCCCATGGGTGCCACCACCTGCCACCGGGGCCGCTCACCAGCGTTCTTGGTAGTCAGGTACATCATCCTCTTCTTCCTCTTCCCGCTGAGGCTGCCACACAGGGACCCTGCTGAGGGCAAGTGGGGCTGAGCTGGAGACAGGGACAGGGATGGGGCTGCAAGGGACAGAGCCATGGGACTGGGACCAGGGGCTGGGTCATGGGGACATGATCCTGGGAACTGGGGACCTGCCGAAGCGATGGGTACATCACCATGGGGACATCACTGTGGGGCATGGGGACCCTGCCATGGGGCGATGGGGACCTGCCGTGCCCCCCCGGCTCCGTACCGGCAGTGGGAGCTGTGTCCCCGTCCCTCCGCACGAAGGCTTTGCGCTTCTCCTCCAGCAGCTGACTGGGCACCAGCCCCGCGCTGCCCCCCGCCACATGGCACGCCTGGGGACAGGGCGCTGGTACCGGCACCACGGGCACCAAACATGGGACCCCCCAACCCATGAGGACACTGCGCTGGTACCGGCCCCACGGGCACTCAACCATGGGGACTCCCCAAATACGGGGACACCCCAACCCACAGGGACCCCCCCAGCTGCAAAAGAAACCTCAACTCCAGGTCCACCCGCCCCCAGTTTCCAGGAACCCCCCAAGCCCCAAATGAACCCCCCAGCTCCCAGGGACCAGCCCCAGTTTTGGGCACCCCCCCCCCCAAGCTCCACAAGGACCTCCCAGTTTCCAGACACCCCTTGACCTTCCAGTTACCCCCCATCCCCAAGACACACCACGACCCCCTGTGCACCCAGCTGCCAACAGTCCAGCACCACGTCCCCCCCTTACTCGCCCCTGACCTGCCACCAGTTGGGGTCATCCTGGTTGACGATCTGCAGCAGGTCCCCGGCCATGAACTTGAGCCCGGCCTCACGGCACGGGATGAGGGTGTCCGTGGCCGGGTCATAGTCGAAGTGACATTTGACATAGACCTGGGGGCCGGGGAGGCACCGGGATGCTGCCGGGATCGGTGCCATGCCCATGCCCACGCACACGCATACACACACACACACACGCACACACGCACACGCGTGTGCCCTGCGCTAGGTGCCCCCCCCCGCCCGCCGCAGCCAGGCACGCATGGCCCCCGCGCACACGCAGGCGGCTCCAGTGGCCACCACTGCTCCCCACAGGGCACCCAGAGCAGCCCCCACGCAGAGCCCCACGGCCACGCACAGGCACACGCATGCACCCAGCACCGCCAGCAGCGAGCCGGCGATGGCGCACATGTGTGCGGAGGCCGCGGCACACGCGTGTGTGAGCACACGGAACCCACGCAGCGCCGGCTCTGGGGATGCGCGGTACCAGGGGATGCGGGGACAAGAGCGGCTTTGTCCCCACGGAGCCTGCGCCAGGCTGGCACTGGGGACATGGGGCACCCTCTGACACCCGGGTCCAGATGTGGGGATGGGGACAAGGCCAGATCCACTGCAGCCCTCAGCAGTGCACGGGGCATGGGGGACACCAGGGTCCCACTGGCCATGGGGCACGACTCTGCAGGGGGGCAGCAGGGAAAGGGGGTCGTGTGGCTCAAGGGGAGATGAGGCACATGAAGAGGGGACAGGGGACATGGGGCACGTGGGCATGGGTGCCCATGTGAGCATGGGGACAATGTGGACATAGGGACACAGACATGGAGTAGCCACGGGTAGGGTGCTGGGTGTGGGACGCAGTTCAGGTGCAAAGGTGGATGGAGGGTGGGATGCAGATGCAGATGTGCATTCAGAGCAGGTTGTAGGGTGGAATGCAGATGTGGACGCAGATGTGGATGCAGGGCAGGATGCAGGATGGGATGCAAATGTGGATGCAAGGATGCAGATGTGGATGCAAAGGTGGATGCAGGGCAGGGTGCAGATGCAGGTGCAGAGGTGGATGCAGGGCAGGATGCACATGCAGTTGCAGAGGTGGATGCAGGGCAGGATGCAGATGCGGGTGCAGAGACAGATGCAGGGCAGGATGCAGATGCGGGGGCAGAGGTGGATGCAGATGTGGGTGCAGAGGTGGATGCAGGGCAGGATGCAGAGGCGGGTGCAGAGGTGGATGCAGGGCAGGATGCAGATGCGGGTGCAGGCGTGGATGCAAAGGTGGATGCAAGGCAGGAGAGGGATGCAGGTACAGATGTGGATGCAGGGCAGAACGCAGAGGAGGATGCAGAGGTAGATACAGGGTGGGATGCAGATGCAGACCTGCGAGCCGCGGGCACTGGGGGTGAGGTACCTGCCGGGGCGGGTGCGGCTCCTGGTAGCTGGGCAGCACCTTGAGCACGACGCTGCCGCTGGCCTGGCGCAGGGACTCCTGCAGAGCCCGCGGGTCGCTGCCCACCTCGCGCCCGTTCACCTCGCGGATGACGTCCCCCACGTGCAGCAGCCCCTGCTGCGCCACCATGCCCCCGTGCAGGATGCGGGCGACCACCAGCTCCCCCCGCTCCACCCGGAATGTCACCCCCTGGGTGCACAGCCCCGGTCAGCACCGGCACCAGTGCCAGCGGTCACATCCAGTCACCCCCAGCATCACCCATTGCCCTCCAGTCACACCAGCAATGCTCCAGCACCCCGCAATGCCCCCAGCACCCACAGTAATACCTTCCCAGCACTCTGTAGTGTCAACAGCAACACCCCTGATGTCCACAGCATCCTGCATCATCACCCCACAGCACCCTGCAATGCCCTCCAGCACCCCACAGAACCCCAATGCTCACAGCACCTGCACCATCACCATCACCCACAGCACCCCACAGTGCTTGCAATGCTCCCGGCACCCTGCAATGCCCTCTAGCACCCCGCAGCACTTGGCACCAGCACCTAACATCACACCAGCACCCTGCAATGCTCCCAATGCTCCCAGCACCCAGCAACACGCCACAGCACCCCCAATGTCCACAGCACCTGCACCACCACCACCCACAGCACCCAGCAATGCCCCCCAGCACCCCAGTGCCCACAGCACCATCCCCATCACCCGCGGCACCCGTGGCTCCACTGGCTCTCACCAGGCTCTGGCCGGGCGCACGGCGGATGCCCACCATGCGCACGGCGTCGGGGGGCAGCGGGTGGTGGCTGCCGGGGGGCGGGACCGGGCTCCCCGGGGGGGTCTCGTAGCTCTTGGTGGCCACCGAGTCGTGCGTCTCCAGCAGCGACTGCGAGGACACGGCACAGGGCTGGCACGCGCCTCGCACACGTGTCCTTGCACACATGTCCTTGCACACGTGTCCTTGAACACGAATCCTTACACAAGCATCCCTGCACACACTTCCCTGCACACACGTCCTCGCACACATGTCCCTGCACACGCGTCCTCGCACATGTGGCCTTGCACACACATGCTTGCACATGCATCCTCACACACGCGTCCTCGCACACGCATCCTTGCATCCCTGCACACGTGTCCTCACACACGCGTCCTTGCACACGCATCCTTGCACATGCATCCCTGCACACGTATCCTCACACACGCATCCTTGCACATGCATCCCTGCACACGTGTCCTCACACACGCATCCTTGCACATGCATCCCTGCACACGCATCCTTGCACACACATGCTCGCACCTGGAAGTGGGGCTGGCGCAGGATGCGGCTCAGTTCCGCAGCCGCGCTGTCCCGCGGCGCCAGGGGCCCGATGTCCCGCAGGATCTCCTGCACCAGCGCCACGTTGTTGTCCTGCACCGCCTCCAAGCGCCGCTCCTCCAACCGCTCGTGCGCCTGTGGGCACACGCATGTGAGCAAGAACACGTGAGCACACCTTGGCCATTGCACGCACACAGCACCCCATGTGCACATGCACAAACCTGCCCTTTTGCAGGCACACACATGCACAGCATCAAATACAGGCGTACATGTGTGTGCTCACCTATCACCACAGCGATGTGTGCACACGCGCGTGCCATTGCACAATCATGTGCGCATGTAAATACCCAGCAACACGCACATAGAGTGATGCACACACGTGCACACACGCGTGCAAAGATGCACACTCACTTGCGTGCACGCACACACACGTATGAGCAAGTATGGGCACACACCTCCCTGCATGCACGCACACGTGCAGGTGTACATCCATGCATGCACACACATCCGTGTACATGTGGATGCATACCTACATGTACATGCACACACAGGTATGTGCAAACATGAGCAGAGACCTCCTCGCATGCACACAAGCATATATCCACATATGCACGCACACACACGCAAAGACATATGGATGCATGTGTACACGCATAGATACATGTGTGCACATGCAGGTACATGCGAACACACACACATGTGAGCACACATCCATGCACATACGCACACACATGTACACAAGCACAAACATCCATATGCATGCACATCTTCCTGCACACCACAGGGACACACATGTGTGTGCACAAACACACGACAGCCCTCAACACACATGCACACGTGTGCCCCATGCGCTGCCCTGTGCCCGGGGGGGTCACGGTGTCCGCATGGTGTCCCCTCACCTTGGCCAGGGACCGCACGATGGGGCTCTCCATGATGCCGCGCAGGAAGATGAGGTCGAGGTCCGCGGCTCCGGGGGGGCCTGGGACCCCCATCAGGTTGTCCAGGACCTGCTGCATGGCTTGGGGGGAAATGGGAGGATCCTGGGGACCCATTATGGCACCCCTGCACCAGGGACCACAGGGAGCAACCCCCCCCCAAAGCAGCACTTGGAGGTGTGTTCAGTGATAAGGGCCAAAATGCAGCTGGGGGGGGGTTCTGTGCAATTGGGGTGGGTGCAATGCAATTGGAGGGGGATGATGTGGGGGAGTGCAATGCGATTGGGGGAGTTCAGTGCAATCAATGTGAAACGATTCAATGGGGGGTACGATTCAATGGGGGGGTTCAATGCACGGAGGGGTGCAATGCAATGGGGGGCTGCGAGAGACAGCAGTGCAATGGCGGGAGATGCTCGGGATGGGGGGGGTGTTAATCCAGACACCCCCATATCGGGGGGGGTCACAGCATCACCCAAGAGCCCCCCCAAACATCACCCACGCACCCCCTTCCCTGCCGCCATCTCCTTTCATCCCCCCCATCCCCCCCAGGGCCCTGCGCCCCATCAGCCCCCGCACCCCCTATCCCCCCCCCCCATACCTGGGGGGTGCCGGGGGGGACTCTTAGGGGCCGGGAACCCTCTGCCGGGGTCGCTCATGGCTGCGCGCGGCAGCGCCGGGGACCCCCACCATCATCCGGGTACCGCGGCCCCCCCGGTCCACATCATCCCCCCCCGCCTTGCACACGCGGGCACGCTCGTGTGCTCACACACACACACACCCCCCACACCGCGCTTGCACTTACCTGCTCTTGCACGCGCACACACCCCGGAACCCCCCCGCAGCGTGGGGAGGGGGAACGGGGGTGTTCGGCCCCTTTAAGGGGGGGGGGGAATGCGCTGTTGCCATGGCAGCGGGGGGGCCGGATTTAAAGGGACCGCGGCCCGCTCCCTTGCACACGGGCATGCACAAGCGCGCACACGCACGTGTGTCGTGTCCCGTACCCCCCCCCCACCCGCAGCGCCCCCCCTCGCAGGAGCGACCCCCGCAGCACCCCCCGCTTGCACGCGCGTGTGCAAGGCCCCGGTGAGCGCTCACCCGCGACGGAGCCGGGGGCAGCCGCGGGCATCGCTGCGGGGCACGGGGCCACGGGGCCTGGCACGGCCGGGACGGGGCCACCGCGCAGGCGTGCGGGGCCCGGGCAGCCCCGGGCACACGGGCTCGTGCTTGCACACGCGTGTGCGAGGGCACCACGGGCGATCGCGGGGGCACGCGGGGCCCCTGTGACCTCCCAGGGACAGAACGGAGGGACCCCAGCGCGGCACCGGCACCCGCACAGTGGGGACCCCCCCAGGGTGTCCCAGCACCGGCATCCCCGGTGCCTCCTGCACCAGTCAGCGGCTGCAGTGCCCAACACAACCGGTATCAGGGTCCCCATGGACCCACCCCCCCCCAGTGTCACCAGCACCCCACTGTCCTCAGCATCCCCAGTTCCCCGTCTTCCCAAGCAGGCAGAGGCAGAAAGTGGCTGCAGGGGGTTTATTGCGGGGGGGGGCAGGATGGTCCAGGGGTGATGAATGCAGCGTGGTGGGTGCTGTAGGTGGGTGCAGTGGGTGCCGTTGGGTGCTGTAGGTGGGTGCAGTGGGTGCCGTTGGTGGGTGCTGTAGGTGGGTGCAGTGGGTGCCGCTGGTGGGTGCTGTAGGTGGGTGCAGTGGGTGCCGTTGGTGGGTGCTGTAGGTGGGTGCAGTGGGTGCCGTTGGTGGGTGCTGTAGGTGGGTGCAGTGGGTGCCGTTGGTGGGTGCAGTGGGTGCCGTTGGTGGGTGCTCTAGGTGGGTGCAGTGGGTGCCGCTGGTGGGTGCTGTAGGTGGGTGCAGCGGGTGCCGTTGGTGGGTGCTGTAGGTGGGTGCAGTGGGTGCCGCTGGTGGGTGCTGTAGGTGGGTGCAGTGGGTGGGTGCAGTGGGTGCCGTTGGTGGGTGCTGTAGGTGGGTGCAGTGGGTGCCGTTGGTGGGTGCTGTAGGTGGGTGGTGTTGCTGCTTTTGGGAGGCTCCTCTTCACCCACCGGCCACGCAGCATCCCTGCAAGGAGAGGGGTCAGCACCCAGCACCCACAGCACTGCCGGCACACGGAGGTGATGCCCGGGATGACCCAGCCCCGGCCCCTCCTCACCTGGGGCTCAGCACCCTGCGGTGCCGAAGGGCTCCTCGGACAGCGCCCGCCCACCGGAGCGCTTCCCGTACCTGCAGGGAGCATGTTACCGGGGAGCAGCCACCGGAGCAACATGTAACGGGGAGCAGCGTGTAACGGGGAGCAGCGTGTAACGGGGAGCAACGTGTAACGGGGAGCAGCGTGTAACGGGGAGCAGCGTGTAATGGGGAGCAATGTGTAATGGGGAGCAATGTGTAACGGGGAGCAGCGTGTAACGGGGAGCAGCGTGTAGTGGAGAGCAGTGTGTAATGGGGAGCAGCGTGTAATGGGGAGCAGCGTGTAACGGGGAGCAGCGTGTAGTGGAGAGCAGTGTGTAACGGGGAGCAACGTGTAACGGGGAGCAGTGTGTAACGGGGAGCAGTGTGTAACGGGGAGCAACGTGTAACGGGGAGCAGCGTGTAACGGGGAGCAGCGTGTAATGGGGAGCAGCGTGTAACGGGGAGTGGCGTGTAACGGGGAGCAGAGTGTAACGGGGAGCAGCGTGTAGTGGGGAGCAGCGTGTAACGGGGAGCGGCGTGTAATGGGGAGCGGCGTGTAACGGGGAGCAGAGTGTAACGGGGAGCGGCGTGTAGTGGGGAGCAGCGTGTAACGGGGAGCGGCGTGTAACGGGGAGCGGCGTGTAATGGGGAGCAGCGTGTAACGGGGAGTGGCGTGTAACGGGGAGCGGCGTGTAATGGGGAGCAGTGTGTAATGGGGAGCAGTGTGTAATGGGGAGCAACGTGTAATGGGGAGCAGCGTGTAATGGGGAGTGGCGTGTAATGGGGAGCAACGTGTAATGGGGAGCAGCGTGTAATGGGGAGCAACGTGTAATGGGGAGCAGTGTGTAATGGGGAGCAACGTGTAATGGGGAGCAGAGTGTAATGGGGAGTGGTGTGTAATGGGGAGCAGCGTGTAATGGGGAGCAGAGTGTAACGGGGAGCAGCATGTAATGGGGAGCAGCGTGTAATGGGGAGCAGCGTGTAATGGGGAGCAGAGTGTAATGGGGAGCGGCGTGTAATGGGGAGCAGCGTGTAATGGGGAGCAGAGTGTAACGGGGAGCAGTGTGTAACGGGGAGCAGTGTGTAATGGGGAGCGGCGTGTAATGGGGAGCGGTGTGTAATGGGGAGCGGTGTGTAATGGGGAGCAGTGTGTAATGGGGAGCAGAGTGTAACGGGGAGCAGTGTGTAACGGGGAGCAGTGTGTAATGGGGAGAACGGGGCAGCAGGGAGCAGTGTGCAAAAGGGGGCAGGTCACAGTGGAGAACACATCACAATGGGAGCACGTCATGATGCACGTCGCAACAGGGAGCAGGTCATGATGGGGAGCACATCGCAGTGGGGGGCAGGTCACAATGGGGATGGGGAACACATCACAGTGGGGGCAGGTCATAACAGGGGGCACAGCATGATGAGGAGCACATTGCAATGGGGAGCAGGTCACGGTGGGAAGCAGATCACAGTGGGGGCAGGTCACAATGGGAAGCATGTCACGATGGGAGCATGTCGTGATGGGGAGCAAGTCACAATGGGAGGCAGGTCACAGTGGGGAGCAGGTCATTATGGGGGCACATTTCAATGGGGCTGTACCTCGATGGGGATCAAGTCATGATGGGGCCATGTTGCGATACGGATCGTGTCGCGGTGGGGGTCATGTCATGATGGGGATCATGTCACAATGGGGATTGCGTTGAGATGGGGATCGTGTAGCGATGGGGATCGTGTCGCAATGGGGATCGTGTCGCAATGGGGATTGTGTTGCGGTGGGGGTCATGTCATGATGGGGATCGTGTCGCGATGGGGATTATGTTGAGATGGGGATCGTGTAGCGATGGGGATCGTGTCGCAATGGGGATCATGTCGCAATGGGGATCGTGTCGCGATGGGGATTGTGTCGCGATGGGGATTGTGTTGCGATGGGATTGTATCGCGATGGGGATCGTGTCGCGATGGGGATTGTGTCACCATGGGGATTGTGTCACGATGGGGATCGTGTCACAATAGGGATTGTGTCGCGATGGGGATCGTGTCATGATGGGGATCGTGTCGCGATGGGATTGTGTCACAATGGGGATCGTGTCGCGATGGGATTGTGTCGCGATGGGGAATGTGTCGCGATGGGGATCGTGTCGCAATGGGGCTGCGTGGCCGCCCCGCACTCACCGGTGCCGGGTCACCACGTTCAGGTACTGCTGCAGGTCCTGGTAGAAGCGCTCGAGCTCCTCGAGGGTCGCGTCGTCCCCGGGGTACCTGGGTTGTGCGGGGCTGGCAGCGCCAGGACCCTCCCGCAGCAGCACCAGTGCCCACACCAGCAGCAGCAGCGCCCGGCAGCGGGGAGCCATGGCTGCGCCTGGCACATGTGGGTGCACACGTGTGAGCACAGACCCGTACACGTGTGAGCACACACCCGTACACGTGTGAGCACAGACCCGTACACGTGTGAGCACACACCCGTACACGTGTGAGCACACACCCGTACACGTGTGAGCACAGACCCGTACAGGTGTGAGCACAGACCCGTACACGTGTGAGCACAGACCTGTACACGTGTGAGCACAGACCTGTACATGTGTGAACATAGACCTGTACGTGTGAGCACAGACCTGTACATGTGTGAACACAGACCCGTACACGTGTGAGCACAGACCCGTACACGTGTGAGCACAGACCTGTACACGTGTGAGCACAGACCCGTACACGTGTGAGCACAGACCTGTACACGTGTGAGCACAGACCCGTACACGTGTGAGCACAGACCCGTACACGTGTGAGCACAGACCCGTACACGTGTGAGCACAGACCTGTACACGTGTGAGCACAGACCCGTACACGTGTGAGCACAGACCCGTACACGTGTGAACACAGACCCGTACAGGTGTGAGCACAGACCCGTACACGTGTGAGCACAGACCCGTACACGTGTGAGCACAGACCCGCACACGTGTGAGCACAGACCCGCACACGTGTGAGCACACACCAGCACACACATGTGCACACCCCCCGCATCCCCCGTCCCTGTCACCCCCCAGGATGAGGCCCCAGCCCCACTCACCTGCTCGCAGAAGCGGTGACAAGGACTCACTGACACGGGGCTGTGGCCGTGGGCTCCCCGGTGCCGCTGTGGCGCCGTCCCTTATATCCTATGTGTGTGTGCGTCCCCCCCCGATCACCCGGATGCGTGGCACCGGCGGCCACTTGGTTGGGGGGGGGCCCACGGGGCCCCCGGCGCTGCCCTGGTTAATGTGTGACCGGGCTGGGGGGGTCCGGGCTGAGGACAGGGACGGGGGGAGCCGATGTCTGTGCCCAGAGCACCTGGGCCCCAGGGGTGGACAGAGTGGGGCTGGGCAGGGGAAGGGGCAATGTGGGGTGAGGGTGGGATGGAGGAAGGGGGGGACAGGGGGACGTGGGGCTGCGGCAGTGGGGTCGGGGTTAGCTGCAGCCCCCACTGCAGCCAGAACCACGGGCTGGGGGGGTCGGGGACCCCCAGCCCTGACACAGACCCTGATGGCTGCAGCCCCCACAGCGACCCAGCAGGCAGTGGCAGCACCCACTGCCCAGGCACCCCCACCAGTGCACCCAGTAACCTGTGCCCCCGCAGTGCACCCCCTGCATCCCTCCCTCAACCCCTCCGTCACCCCCTCCATCCCTCCTGCGTCCTCCCTTCCATCCCTCCCTCCTCTGCACCTCTTCACCCACCTGCATCTCCCCCCTTTGCCTCCCCGTCAGCCCTCCCTCCCTCCTCCCCTGCACCCCATCACCCCCCCACACGCACATTCTCTCCTGCATCCCTCCATCCCCCTGCATCTTCCCCTCCACCCCTGGATTCCCCCCGCATCCCTTCCTCCATCCTTTCCCACTCACAATCCAGCCCCTGCTCACAATCGTCTCTTTATTGCCATTGCGGGGCCATGCGGGTGCCCCCCAACAACGGCATGGAGAGAACGGGGTCAGGGCAGGGCCCCCCCCACAGAGGGACCCCCCGGTTCAGCATCTGGGGGTCTCCAGGCCCTCCCCCCCACACACGGCAGAGCCCCAGGGGAGACATGGGGAAGACTTGAGGGGGGCGTCATCAGGAGGAGTCATCCTCGTACCTGTGGGAAGCGCTGGTGTGAGGGGTGGGGGCCAGGACCCCCAAACCGGCCCTGGGTACCCCAAAGCAGCTGCCCGGCCCCCCTGCAGGGGGGGACATGGGGGCACTCACCACGATCTGTCACTGCCGGTGCCCCAGAGCAGCCCCAGCACCGGGGCCTCGGAGCGCTTCCCGTACCTGCGGGCATGGGGGTCCCCGTGAGCACACGGGTCCTCGTACAGAGCACACGCGTGTTCACGCGTGTCCGCGCGTGCCGGCGCTCACCTCTGCCGCGTCACCAGGTTGATGTAGTGCCGAAGGGCAGAGAAGTACCTGGCCACCTCCTCGGGGGAAGCGTCGTCCCCGGGGCTTGGGGGCTTGGGGGGGTACGCGCCCGCCAGCGGGGCCAGGCCCAGCAGGACACAGAGCGCCAAGGCCCCCAGGCAGCGCCACCACCGCGGGGACATCACCATCCGAGAGGGACCGGACACTGGTACCCACATGACCCCCATGGACCCAGTTCAGCCCCAGGGACCCAATTCACCCCCATCACCCCCATGGACCCCCATCACTCCCCAAGCCCACCACCACTCCCATCGCCCCATCCCAAAGTCACACCCCACGGTCCCCAAGTGACATTCCCCCCCCCCCCCGCCATGTCCCACCAAACATCTCCCTCCCCAAGCCCCCCCCAGTGTCCCCAGTGGGGATCTCCTGCCCCATAAGAACCCCCAAAGGACCCCACATGTCACACACCTCACCGAGCCCCGTCCCCACACTCACAGTGTCAGGAGGCGACAGCACTGGGACGCGCCAGCTCCTGTCCCGGCCCCATTTTATGGCCTTGGGGGGGGGTTCCGCCTCCTCTTCCCCCCCAACACCGACCCAGGGGCATGGCTGGACCCCCCCGCACCCCCCCCCGTCCACGTCACAGCCCCGTGTCCCCGCTGAGCCCCACAGCAGGAGCCCCGGGGGCTGGGGACAGGCGCAGAGCATGGGGGCACAGCAGGGACACGGGCACCGCATGCGGCACATGGGACATGGGCACGGATGTGACAGCAGGAACAGTGGCACACGGGTGTGGATGTGACACAGCCATGGCACGCAACCATGGCACGCGGACACGGTGCACAGGTATGGGATGCACACACGGCACACGGGATACAGCAACGCATGGCAATGGCACAGGACACACGGACACTGGTCCCTGTGCTGTGACCCGGGGGGGGGGGTACGCACCAGCCCCATGTCCCATCACTGTGACCTGGCACCAACAGTGCCACCGCACAGATGGCCCCAAATCCGGGGGGGGGGGCGGTTGTGTGTGGATCAGGCTGCAGTGGCCCCCCCATAGCCGAGTGCTTCCTGCCCCATTCCCTCCGGGAACAGCAAACAGCCGCTTCCAAAGGTCACCGGATGGCTCAGCCCAGGGAGGGGGTCTGGATGTGTCCCCCCCCCATCACACCCTAAGGAGGGGCTGGGACTGGAGAGGGCTGTTGGAGGGGTTGGGGGTGCGCAGCCCCCATGGCCCCCCCGGCCCACAGAGCAAACAGGATCCTGCCGCTTCCCTGCGCTTTATGGCCCCGGATCCGGAGGCACTTCGGATCCCCCCCCCTCCCCGGAGGAAGGTTCTTATCGGCCCTGTTTGATTTTCCACTGCTCCGGGGGGGCGCACAGGGACGACCGGATACCAACCCCCCCATTCCGAAATGCTCTTTGCCATAAAGCCCTGCGGCAGGCAGGGAACAGGCAGGGAACAGGCAGCAAAACCCAGCCCAGGACCACCCCCTGCTACCCCTGCCTCGGTCTCCCCTCTGCAGGAAGGGGACACCCATCACTGGCACATAGGCTGCCCCCAAATAGCCCCCAGACCCCCAAATCACACCCCCAGGCCCCCAAATTGACCCCCCAAAAACTGATCCCCCCAACAACCAGAATAACCCCAGGGTGACAGAAAAGCTTCTTGTTCATCGGTAAAAACACCCCCGGGGGGAAGGGGGGGGGGGGCCAGCCACACAGTGGCCAGCGCCCCCCCAGGGTCCCCCCTTGCCCCCAGGCAGCTCCTGCCCCATCCACGGGCAGGAATCAAGTATTTACAAACAGGATAAACTCCAATGAGGGGGGTGATGGGGTTAAACCCCACCGGGACCCCCCCCCGTCATCCATCAGTGGCCAGGATGACGACGGCGCCGAAGATGCCGACGTTCTGGCCAATGAGCTTCATCTGGTTCCAGAACTCGACGCGGCGCGAGTGGTGCCAGTAGCCGAGGTTGCCGTCGATGAGGAGGATGGCGGGAGGCAGCAGCACGGCCAGGACCTGTGCCGCCGCCCGCACGTAGCATCCCGACAGGAAGGCCAGCGCCAGCAGCCCGTACAGCACAAAGAGGAGCTGGAGCGCCAGCTCCCCCCCCAGCAGGTGGTTCAGGTAAGCCAGGCGGTCCTCCTTGCTGTGCTGCAGGGAGTACGCCTGAGGATGGGACAACACGGGTGGGAGCTGGGATGGGGAGAGTGACCCTAAAGCTTGTCCAGTTCCAACCCCCTGCCATCGGTTCCGTAGGGAAGGATGCTTCAGCCTGGCCCTGAGCACTGCCAGGGATGGGTTCGGTTCAGCCAGGACAAGGGAAGCTGTGTGGGGACCTCAGAGCAGCTCCCAGACGGGCTACAGGGATGCTGGAGGGGAAGCTCCATCAGTGAGAGGACAAGGATTGATGGGTTCTAACGGAAACAGGGGGGACTGAGGTTGGATACAGCGGGAGGAGGAGCTGTTGGTGATGGGGGGCCTGGAGATTGCTCATCCTGGGTGGTTTCAAGCCTATGGTTGGGAACGGGATGAGCTCCGCCGGGAATGGGGCTGCCCCATCCCTGGCAGTGCTCAAGGGCAGCTGGACAGCGGTGCTGCGAGCAGAGCCCTAAAGGACCCAAACCCAGTGCGTTGTGGGTCAGGACGGGGCTGTGCCCCCCCCGCTCCCCGTACCTGGCAGATGAGGTAGATGCCGAGGAAAACCTGCCCCGTGGACTGCAGCGAGCGGCTGCGCGGCCGCTGCCGGTACAGCTCCCCCGCGCCACTGGCCAGGATGAGGAACCCACCGATGATGGCGATGGTGCGGGAGTACATCCGGACCTGCACGGGGACACGGTCACCGCGGGCCGGGCTACGGCGGGGTTACCGGAGTCGGACGGGGGGGTTTTACCTTTAACCAGTCCCCGTAGTGCCCGTGGCCGCCGACGTGAGCCGCGTACGTGGCCACCGCGAGCTGCAGCGCGGCGCCGAGGGCGAACCAGCGGCGCTTCACCCCGAAGGACATGAAACTGGCGCAGAGCACGGCCACCCCCATGTCCACGTACAGGTACGGGACCGGGATGTCCGGCTTCCTGCGGGCACGGCACGTACAGGCATCACCCCCAGTGCCCCACAGCCACCAGCACACAGCACCCACAGACATCACCCCCAGTGCCCCACAGCCACCAGCGCACAGCACCCACAGACATCACCCCCAGTGCCCCACAGCCACCAGCGCACAGCACCCACAGACATCACCCCCCGGTGCCCCACAGCCACCAGCGCACAGCACCCACAGACATCACCCCCCAGCCACCAGCACACAGCACCCACAGACATCACCCCCAGTGCCCCACAGCCACCAGCACACAGCACCCACAGACATCACCCCCAGTGCCCCACAGCCACCAGCACACAGCACCCACAGACATCACCCCCAGTGCCCCACAGCCACCAGCGCACAGCACCCACAGACATCACCCCCAGTGCCCCACAGCCACCAGCGCACAGCACCCACAGACATCACCCCCCGGTGCCCCACAGCCACCAGCGCACAGCACCCACAGACATCACCCCCCAGCCACCAGCACACAGCACCCACAGACATCACCCCCAGTGCCCCACAGCCACCAGCACACAGCACCCACAGACATCACCCCCAGTGCCCCACAGCCACCAGCACACAGCACCCACAGACATCACCCCCAGTGCCCCACAGCCACCAGCGCACAGCACCCACAGACATCACCCCCCGGTGCCCCACAGCCACCAGCACACAGCACCCACAGACATCACCCCCAGACATCACCCCACAGCCACCAGCACACAGCACCCACAGACATCACCCCCAGTGCCCCACAGCCACCAGCACACAGCACCCACAGACATCACCCCACAGTCACCAGCACACAGCACCCACAGACATCACCCCCAGTGCCCCACAGCCACCAGCACACAGCACCCACAGACATCACCCCCCAGCCACCAGCACACAGCACCCACAGACATCACCCCCAGTGCCCCACAGCCACCAGCACACAGCACCCACAGACATCACCCCCAGTGCCCCACAGCCACCAGCACACAGCACCCACAGACATCACCCCCAGTGCCCCACAGCCACCAGCGCACAGCACCCACAGACATCACCCCCCGGTGCCCCACAGCCACCAGCACACAGCACCCACAGACATCACCCCCAGACATCACCCCACAGCCACCAGCACACAGCACCCACAGACATCACCCCCAGTGCCCCACAGCCACCAGCACACAGCACCCACAGACATCACCCCACAGTCACCAGCACACAGCACCCACAGACATCACCCCCCCGGTGCCCCCCAGCCACCAGCACGCACCAGCCCCACAGACACCACCCCCCCAGCCCACCTTCCCCCCACTGACAGGCCCCTCCGCAGACACCCAACGGGCCCCCCCTTGGCTGGCTCAGCCCCACACCTCCTCCCGTCGGCGCGCTCAGCGCACAGCAGGAGCCCGCTGAAGCAGTGCCAGAACGGGAACCGCGTCAGCAGCACCGCGCCCCCCGCCGTCAGCAGCCGCAGCGCGCGCCGCCGCCACCCGCGCACCGGCGCCATGGCCCCGCGCCGGGACCCGGAACCAGCACCGCGGCCCCGCCCCCTCCGCAAACCACGCCCACCGTGACCCTCGTGGCCCCGCCCCTCGCTGCGCCCCCGATTCACCCCGCCCCTCTGCGGAAGCCCCGCCCCTCCCGCACACCACACCCCCCACGAAGCCCCGCCCCCTCCCCAAGCCCTGCACCTGCTCAGCGGGAAGCCCCGCCCCCTCCCCGCAGGCCCCGCCCCTCGCCCCACACACGGTGATGGTTAAAAAACGTTCGGGTTTATTTTGTCCGTTTTGGTCGGTTTTTTTCTTCTAAACAAGACTAAAAAATTTTCCTTTTTTTTTTTTTTTGCTTTTCTCCTTTTTTCTTTTTTTTTTCTCTGTTTTTTGTTTGGTTTTTTTCTTTCTTTTTTTTCTTTTTTACTCTTTTTTGTTCAGTTTTCACTCGTCCCCAGGCAGGGCTTGAACTGGGGGGGGAGGGGGGGGATTGAACCAAAACACCCCAAAATCAACCCAAAACGGGGGCGGGAATCATGGCAAAACCCAAAAAAACTGGGAAAATTCAGGAAAATAAAGAGACCCCCCCCCCAAGGGGGGAGGAAGGGGGGGATTTTCTGCCATGATCCTGAGGGAGAAGAGATTTTGGGATCAGTTTAATATATCTTCATATATAGCTTTAAAGGGAAGAATTCCCTCCGGGAATTCAAGCCCTGCCCTGTGCAAACTGGATTCCAACCAGACAGCGCTGGTCTGGGGGAGCCGGGGCATCACTTTTGGGCGGGGGGGGGATAGGGAATAGGGGGACCCCCCCTTTAGAAAAGCAAAGGGGGGATTGGGAATATGGGGAGAAAAAGGGTGGGAAAGGCAACGGGAGAAGGAGCTGTTAGTGGTGGAGGGGAGGTTGCTCTGGTCTCGGGTGGCTTCAAGGCTACAGCTGGGAATGGGATGAGCTCCCACGGGAAACAAAAAGGGAAATCGAAGTGGGATCGATGCCCCCCCCCAGCCCCCCCCCAAATTGGCACCACGGCCACCAGAGCTGAGCGGTGCTCCCGGGGGTCTCAGGAGGACAAAGGGGTCTCCTTCTGTGGCTGCTGTGCTTGGGAACGCTGCATCACCTTCTGGCTCTCCACGTCTCGGAAGTGCTTCTCCACCTGCAGTGGGAACAATGGGATGCAGGGGATGGAGAGAGGGGGTTAGGGACGGGGGCGATGGGAACACGGGTTAGGGATGGACGGGACGGGAAGAGGGGGTTAGGGATGGACGGGAAGAGGGGGGTTAGGGATGGATAGGACGGGAAGAGGGGGTTAGGGATGGACGGGACGGGAAGAGGGGGGTTAGGGATGGATGGGACGGGAAGAGGGCGTTAGGGGCAGAGGGGATGGGAAGAGGGGGTTAGGGGCGGAGGGGATGGTGGGGCTCCCCCGGCTCCCCCCTGGCCATGCCCCCCCATACTCACAATCTTGCGCACGTGGCTCAGGGCGCTGCCCTCTTTGCCTTTGCAATTCTCCACCTGGTAGGGGGGCGCGATGACGACTTCCTCCATCACCACGATGTTCTTCTCCTGCCATTTACAGTCCTTAATGCTGCAGGAAGGGAACAGGGATCAGGGACACATCCCCAGGGAGCTCCGAGCTCTGTGTGTGCCCCCCAGCCCAAGGGCCGTGCCCTGGGATACAGGGAATTCCATGGCTCTGGGCAGGGACTCACGTCTTGTGGATGGTCTGGAAGAGCTGCTGCCCCTCCAGGGAGACGCCGGCGCTGATGGCATAGGCCTGGCTCAGCTTCTCCTCCTTCTCCGTCCGCGCTTTGGTGGCGAGCTGGGGAGGACACAGCAGGAGAGGGGCCTCAGCATCACCATGGGCACGGTATTCCCACGGGAAACCCCACTCCTTCCATCCACACCCTCAGGCCCCTCTCCCTTGTGTCCCCTCCAGCAGTGGTGGGGACAGCCCTGGGAGCAGCGGGATAAGGAGCAGCCCCTCCATGTGCTGCCTCCATCAAGTGCTCCTGGATCCTGGGATCAGGTCTGTCAATGGGATGTGCTCTCCCGATCCATCACCAACAGCTCCACAGCAGACACACCAAGCCTCCAACTTCCAGCATTCCCAATTCAAGGATCCCACGGCTTCACCCCCTGCAGTGAGCACCTGAAGGCACCGGTGCCAGTGAGGAGCCCTTGCATGCCAGCAGCATGGATTAGATCCACATCCATGGAATGATGGGAAAGGCATCATTCCCATGTGATGAATGGCACTGAGCATCCTTCCCGCAGCAGCAGCATTCCTGCCCCTTCCACAGATCCCTATAGATGGATCCTGTTGTGTCCCAGCTCAGCACAACCAGAGGACCAGGCAGGGCTGAGCATTCCCATGTGCCATCAGCTCCATTCCCAGCTCCAGGCCAGTGTCAAAGCCTGTATCCCAGCGCTGCAGCACCAGCGATCCCAGCCTGGCTCCGCACACATGAGAGGGGAGACCCCAGAGCCAGGCCCCCCACCTTCCCTGCTCCCAACACCACCACGGGGAATGGGAAGGGATCCCCTTCCAGAGGGAGGAGGGGAAGCGGCTCCTCAATATCCAAGTGACTGGGCCCAGCTCTCAGCCTGGCTCCAGAGCTCAGCACCAGCTCCTGAGGGTGCTGGATCCCACTGTCCATGTCACTGATCGATCCCAACCCCGATCCCTGAGGAACACCGCCCATCACTGATCTCCATCTGGGATATGGAGCCACTGCCCACAGCTCTGGATGTGCCCACTCCCTACACATGGACTGCTCCCTCCTTTGAGCATCCCAGTGCTGCTCCCTGCTCCAGCTCCACCCTCCCTCCTCTCTGCTGAAGCAGAGGATCCAGCCCAAGATCCTGAGTGGGAACAGGGCATTCCCGGCCTTGGGAATGCATCTCTTACCTTGCTGACATTGAGGGAAGCCAAAGGAGGGGGGTTTCTGTGCGGTCATTGATTATCTCCACTTCTGACACGTACTGGAGGTTGACGAGCAGGATGTCCGCGTGGTTGGGCTTCCCGCTGGATGAGGGGCATTCTGCGGGGGGGATGTTAAGGAATACAAATCCACAGGGACACAGCTGCAGGCCTGAGGGGCGGAGCGGTCCAGGAGCAAACCAGATCACCCAAAACAAATGGGAGACCCCAACACCCCCCTGGGTCTCCTCTGGGATCCATTCACTGCTGCTTCAGCTTTCCCGACTACACCAGGAGTTATCCCAGCCTGGAACGCTGGGAAAAGCATCCCAAAAAGCCACTTAGATCCAAATGCTGAGCAGGGAACCCAACCAGCACCCCTCAACCTGCACCTTCTGATCCAGGGATGGAGGGAGCCAAAAGCATGGAAAACCCCACAGAATGGTTTAAGGATGCAAAGGACCTTAAAGGACCTTCCCTAGAGCACGCAACTCTTGTCCCATCCCTTGGGAGCAGAGCCCAGCCCCTTGCAGTGAATCCCAGGCCAGGAGCCGAGGGGCAGCCTCACCCCATTGCCCATGGGTCTGGCCTGGTCTCCTACAGGGCTCCCCTCAAACCCTTTCTATAGGGCACCCACCCCCATAACCCCACCACGGGGCTCCCCCAAACCAGCCCCCAGGGTGCCCCACACCCTCTCTATAGGGGACCCCACTCCCCTCCATTAATGCCATCCCCGGCATTATAGCATCCCTACGGGGTGCGCCACACAGAGCCCCCACCTCACCGCAGGGCTCATCCTTCCCTCCCTATAAGACACCCCAGAGTTTCCCCACAGCCCCACACAGGGCTCCCCACAGCCCCCCCCCCCCCAAAAAAAAAACCTGCCTATCCAGTGCCTCACTGCCTCCCCATAGCCCTACACAGGGTTCCTCAAAAACCTGCCTATATAATGCCCCACATGCCCCCCATAAGCCCACTACAGGACCCTCCACTGCCCCAAAAAACCCTCCTATCCAGGGCCCCATTCCCTCCCCATAGCCCTACAGAGGGCTCCCCACTGAGCCCCTCAAGCCTGCCTATCCAGTGCCCCACTGCCCCCCATAACTCCACATAGAGCTCATCACTGCCCCCCAAACCCCCTTTACAGAGTGCCTATACCCCATAACCCCAGTCCAGCCCTGCACTGAGCCCCCCAAACCCGCCTATCCAGCGCCCCACTGCTTTCCCCACAGGACCCCAAACCCTGCCTATAGAGCCCCCCACAACCCCAAATCCGGGCTCATCACACCTCCTCCAACCCCCCCTCACAGACGGCTATGGTCACCCCACTCCAGCCCCCCTAAACCCCCCTATTCAGCGCCTCCCTCCCCCCGCCCCAACCCCTCCTCCATTCCCCGGGCCTCCCATGGGCCCATCACCCCCACAGGCCCCACACCCCCCCCCCGCTGCCTGTGCCAGGCCGGGGCCGCTCAGGGCCGGTGCTGCGGGGGTGCCGGATACTGAGCGCCAGCATCTTGCTGGGGTAGTCGAAGGCCACGACCTCGCCCTGGAGGCGCTGCTCCTGGCAGGTCCGGCACGACACCAGGCTGCCCACGCTGAAGTACTCGCCCGGCGCCGCCATCTTGTCTCGGCCCGCACCGGGCTCCCCTCGGCCAGGCGCGGCGGGGCGGGGCCGCCTGACGTCACCGCGCACGCCGCCGGGCGGGGCTTGGCCCTCGCCGCACGCCGTAGTTGCCGCGGGGGATGATGGGGAGCGCAGGCGGAAGGAGGTAACGGGCGTTGCCACGGTAACGGCAGGGAAATGGAGGGGGAACAACGGGAGGGACCGGATAAAGCGGGGGGAGGCGGCGGGAGCGTCCCTGGGGGGAGCCCCGGAGAGCCCCGAGCGCGGCCCCGGGGAGCCCCGAGCTCCGGAGCGGAGCCGAGCCAGGCCCGGCCTGAGGGACCGCGAGAGGGCTCCGGCCTGCGGGATCATGGGAGGCCCGGCCCGGCCTAGGGACCCATAGAGACCCAGAGGGATCTATAGAGACCCATAGGGACCTATACAGACCCAGAGGGACCTATAGAGACCCGTAGGGACCTATAGAGACCCAGAGGGACCTATAGAGACCCATAGGGACCTATAGAGACCCAGAGGGACCTATAGAGACCTATAGGGACCTATAGAGACCCATAGGGACCTATAGAGACCCAGAGGGATCTATACAGACCCATAGGGACCTATACAGACCCAGAGGGACCTATAGAGACCCGTAGGGACCTATAGAAACCCAGAGGGACCTATAGAGACCCATAGGGACCTATAGAGACCCAGAGGGATCTATAGAGACCCAGAGGGACCTATAGAGACCCAGAGGGACCTATAGAGACCTATAGGGACCTATAGAGACCCAGAGGGACCTATAGAGACCCAGAGGGATCTATAGAGACCCAGAGGGACCTATAGAGACCTATAGGGACCTATAGAGACCCAGAGGGACCTATAGAGACCCAGAGGGACCTATAGAGACCCACAGAGACCCAGAGGGACCTATAGAGACCTATAGGGACCTATAGAGACCCAGAGCGACCTATAGAGACCCATAGGGACCTATACAGACCCATAGAGAACTATAGAGACCTATACAGACCCATAGGGACCTATAGGGACCTATAGAGACCCAGAGCGACCTATTAGAGACCCATAGGGACCTATACAGACTCATAGAGAACTATAGAGACCTATACAGACCTATAGGGACCTATAGAGACCCAGAGCGACCTATTAGAGACCCATAGGGACCTATACAGACCCATAGAGAACTATAGAGACCTATACAGACCCATAGGGACCCATAGGGACCTATAGAGACCCATAGGGACCTATAGAGACCCATAGAGACTCATAGGGACCCATAGGGACCTATAGAGACCCCACGTCTGGCGTAGGGGACCCACAGAGCCCCCAGGCCTGGCCTAGCCCAGCCCCGTTCCCCCCGCAGCGCTCCCGGTGTCCGCGGCCATGGATGCGCTGCACGAGGCCGGGATCCGCTTTGCGGCGCTGCTGCAGGCGGGGCCGTCCTGGCTGGAGCGGGTCCTGGTCCCGCTGACCTCCGTGGCCGACCCCAAGCACGTCTTCACCGTCTGCTTCCCGCTCTGCTACTCCCTGGAGCCAGGCGTGGGGACGGCGGTGCTGTGGGGCGCGCTGCTGGCCGAGTGGCTCAACGTGGTGCTCAAGTGGTGAGGAGGGCGGGGGGGGGTTCGCGGTCCCCAGCGGGCCGCGGCCCCGCATCCATCGCCGTGCGCTGCCTGCCCCCGCCAGGCTCCTCTGCGGCGAGCGGCCCTTCTGGTGGCTCCATGAGTCGGGAATGGCGGCGCGGGAGCTGCTGGCGCTGCGGCAGTTCCCTGTGTCCTGCGAGAGCGGACCCGGTGAGCGGGATCCGGAGCCCCGCATGCACAGGGCCGGGGCCCGGCTCCATCCTCATCCTCCCGCGCCCCACTCCCCGCGCTCCCTCCGCAGGGAGCCCCTCGGGGCACTGCATGGTCACGGCGGCAGCGCTGTGGCCGCTCGTGGCCGCGCTGCGCGCCCGCTGCAGGAGGTGAGTGCTGGGAGCGGCCGCTGGGAAGCGGGAGCCCGGGAATTCCCACCTGGAAAACTGCCCCCTGCAAGCAGCCCCGCGCTGAGGATCCTGCCCGGCGCTGCCTACGTCCTGCTGCTGGCGGCCGTGGGGCTCTCGAGGGTCTTCGTCCTGGCCCACTTCCCCCATCAGGTGGTGACCGGCACCGTGGCAGGTCAGTGGGGCTGACCCCCATCTATGGGGCGGGTCAGTGGGGCTGACCCCCATCTATGGGGCGGGTCAGTGGGGCTGACACCCATCTATGGGGTGGGTCTGTTGGGCTGACCCCCATCTATGGGGCGGGTCAGTGGGGCTGACCCCCTTCTATGGGGCGGGTCAGTGGGGCTGACCCCCATCTATGGGGCGGGTCAGTGGGGCTGACACCCATCTATGGGGCGGGTCAGTGGGGCTGACACCCATCTATGGGGCGGGTCAGTGGGGCTGACCCCCATCTATGGGGCGGATCAGTGGGGCTGACCCCCTTCTATGGGGCGGGTCTGTGGGGCTGACCCCCATCTATGGGGCGGGTCAGTGGCGGCTGACCCCCATCTATGGGGTGGGTCTGTGGGGCTGACCCCCATCTATGGGGCGGGTCAGTGGCGGCTGACCCCCATCTATGGGGCGGATCAGTGGGGCTGACCCCCATCTATGGGGTGGGTCAGTGGGGGGTGACCCCTATCTACGGGGCAGCTCCCCCTGACCCGCGGGTGCTGCAGGGGTGGTGCTGGGCTGGGGGCTGCAGGGCCGCACCCCGGGGTCCCCCCGCGCCTTTGCCTTCGCCGCGCTGCTCCTGCCACTCAGCGCCCTCATCCTGCGCTGGGTCCTGAGCGCTGCCGGGTTCGACGTCGACTGGTGAGTGCTGGGTGGGGTAAGCCCCACCTCCTGCCCCACAGCCACCCCCCAGTGCTTGTTGCAGGGGGCTTGGGGGCTTCCCCTCTCTGGTGCCCCTAAGGGCAGCTTCCACCACTGAGGCCTGAAGCCCTGGCCAGGTAAGTCCTGCCCCATGGACAGGGGTTCCAGATGGTGTGTTCACACGTAAATGTGGGCCCCATGTCCCGTAGATGGGACCTGCCCCATAGAGAGGGGTTCCAACCCCATAGATGTGGGTCCTGGCCCCAAAGATGGTAGTTTCACCCATAGACGGGCTTCCTAGCCACATGGCACCCTACAGTCTCCCTGCCCTAGGTCAAGTCACCTGGCCACACAGTGGTGCTCCAGCCCCACAGCTGTATCCCAGCCCCACAGCTGTATCCCAGCCCCACATCTATGTGTCCCGCCCCACAGCTGCTCTCCCCCACAGGTCCATCCCCCTGGCCACGCAGTGGTGCTCCAGCCCCACAGCTGTACCCCAGCCCCACATCTATGTGTCCCGCCCACAGCTGTATCCCAGCCCCACATCTATGTGTCCCGCCCACAGCTGTACCCCAGCCCCATATCCATGTGTCCCGCCCCACAGCTGCTCCCCCCCCCCAGCTCCATCCCCCCGGCCTCGCAGTGGTGCTCCAGCCCCACAGCTGTATCCCAGCCCCACATCTATGTGTCCCGCCCACAGCTGTATCCCAGCCCCACATCTATGTGTCCCGCCCACAGCTGTATCCCAGCCCCACATCTATGTGTCCCGCCCACAGCTGTATCCCAGCCCCACATCTATGTGTCCCGCCCACAGCTGTATCCCAGCCCCACATCTATGTGTCCCGCCCACAGCTGTACCCCAGCCCCATATCCATGTGTCCCGCCCCACAGCTGCTCCCCCCCCCAGCTCCATCCCCCCTGGCCTCGCAGTGGTGCTCCAGCCCCACAGCTGTATCCCAGCCCCACATCTATGTGTCCCGCCCCACAGCTGTATCCCAGCCCCACAGCTGTACCCCAGCCCCACAGCTGTATCCCAGCCCCACATCTATGTGTCCCGCGCCACAGCTGTATCCCAGCCCCACAGCTGTACCCCAGCCCCATATCCATGTGTCCCGCCCACAGCTGTACCCCAGCCCCATATCCATGTGTCCCGCCCCACAGGTGTATCCCAGCCCCATATCCATGTGTCCCGCCCCACAGCTGCTCCCCCCCAGCTCCATCCCCCCGGCCTCGCAGTGGTGCTCCAGCCCCACAGCTGTACCCCAGCCCCACATCTATGTGTCCCGCCCACAGCTGTATCCCAGCCCCACATCTATGTGTCCCATCCCACAGCTGTACCCCAGCCCCACAGCTGTACCCCAGCCCCATATCCATGTGTCCCGCCCACCCCACAGCTGCTCCCCCCCCCAGCTCCATCCCCCCGGCCTCGCAGCGATGCTCCCGCCCCATAGCAGCGTCCCCGCCCCACATCCGTGGGTCGCTCCCCGCAGCCGCTCCGTGTCCCCCCAGGTCCCTCCTCCTCGCCGCCCGTTGGTGCTCCAGCCCCGCCTGGCTCCGCCCGGACTCGCGGCCCCTGGCCTCGCTGTGGCGGGACGCGGGCTCCGCGCTGGGGCTGGCGCTGGCGGCCGCGGCTCCCGCTCCGCGCCTGGGCCCGTGGCCGCGCTTGGCCGGGGCCGGGGCCGCGGTGGCCGCGCTCCAGGGGCTGCAGCGGCTGCGGGAGCCGCGGGACCCCGCGCTCTGCTCCGGGAGCTGCGCGCTCCGCGCCGCCGTGGGGCCCTGGCTCGTGGGCTCGGCGCTGCCGCGGCTCCTCGCGGGGCTCAGCCGCGCCCCACACCGCGAGTAGCGACCCCCAAGTGTGGGGCGGGGGGGGGGCACCCCATTTGTAACCAAATAAAGGCTGTTACCGACCGGACCCCGCCTCCGTCAGTGCCATGGGGACACGGGGGGCGCCAAGGCGGTGCCCCCCCCCCCGCAGTTCTATTGCCAGAACCCGTTTATTTCTCCGAGGACGTGGTACAAAACAGGGACCCGGACCCACAGCGAGTGGAGCCCCCAACACCCCCCCCAACGGAGCTGTGGGGCGCTGGGAGCCCCCCATTGAACGGGGACAGGCCCAGGGCCCCTCCCACGGGGGGTGGGGGGGGACACTGGGACCCCCATCTCCGCCGCACCCCCCCCCCCATGTGGGCCCCCCGATAAAAAAATACTATTAAATAATACATCTGTAATAAAATTATATCCTTTGATGGGGGGGGGGGGAAGTGATGGGAAAGGTGAGCGGGATGAACCCGTCTGGGGGGTTCCCTTCTTCCCTCCGTGAACAACAAAGGTTTATCTCAAGGAAGGTGCCAGCATCCATCACCCATCCCCATGGATCCCTCACCCATCCCTATGGATCCATCACCCATCCCTATGGATCCCTCACCCATCCCCATGGATCCCTCACCCATCCCTATGGATCCATCACCCATCCCTATGGATCCCTCACCCATCCCCATGGATCCCTCACCCATCCCCATGGATCCCTCACCCATCCCCATGGATCCCTCGCCCATCCCCATGGATCCCTCACCCATACCCATGGATCAATCACCCATCCCTATGGATCCATCACCCATCCCCATGGATCCCTCACCCATCCCTATGGATCCATCACCCAACATCCCCAGGATCCATCACCCATCCCCATGGATCCCTCACCCATCCCCATGGATCCCTCACCCATCCCTATGGATCCATCACCCAACATCCCCAGGATCCCTCACCCATCCCTATGGATCCATCACCCATCCCCATGGATCCCTCACCCATCCCTATGGATCCATCACCCAACATCCCCAGGATCCCTCACCCATCCCTATGGATCCCTCACCCATCCCTATGGATCCATCACCCATCCCTATGGATCCCTCACCCATCCCCATGGATCCCTCACCCATCCCTATGGATCCCTCACCCATACCCATGGATCCCTCACCCAACATCCCCATGGATCCCTCACCCATCCCTATGGATCCATCACCCAACATCCCCATGGATCCCTCACCCATCCCTATGGATCCCTCACCCATCCCTATGGATCCCTCACCCATCCCCATGGATCCCTCACCCATCCCTATGGATCCCTCACCCATACCCATGGATCCCTCACCCAACATCCCCATGGATCCCTCACCCATCCCTATGGATCCATCACCCAACATCCCCATGGATCCCTCACCCATCCCCATGAATCCCTCACCCATCCCTATGGATCCCTCACCCATCCCCATGGATCCATCACCCAACATCCCCAGGATCCCTCACCCATCCCTATGGACCCATCACCCATCCCCATAGATCCATCACCCATCCCCATGGATCCCTCACCCATCCCTATGGATCCCTCACCCATACCCATGGATCCATCACCCACTATGGATCCCTCACCCATACCCATGGATCAATCACCCATCCCTATGGATCCATCACCCATCCCTATGGATCCATCACCCATCCCCATGGATCCATCACCCAACATCCCCAGGATCCCTCACCCATCCCTATGGATCCCTCACCCATCCCCATGGATCCATCACCCAACATCCCCAGGATCCCTCACCCATCCCCATGGATCCATCACCCAACATCCCCAGCATCCATCACCCATCCCTATGGATCCCTCACCCATCCCTATGGATCCCTCACCCATCCCTATGGATCCATCACCCAAAATCCCCAGGATCCCTCACCCATCCCTATGGATCCCTCACCCATCCCTATGGATCCCTCACCCATCCCTATGGATCCATCATCTCCGGGGGTGACCGAGGGGCATGGACAAGGGTGCGAAAGGAAAACTAAAGGAAGTAGATGGAGACCCCCCCCCCAAATCCCAGGAAATTTAAGGCATGAAACCAAAACCCACCGGAGCAAATGGAAGGCACAAAATTCCCATCGGCTCCTCCCGGGATGGGGGAGAACGAGGGAGAAAACAAGGGAAAGACCCTCAGAGCGGGACAGGAGCCGGGGGGGTGATGGGACACAATGGGATCCAATGGGACACAATGGGATCCAATGGGACACAATGGGATCCAATGGGACACAATGGGATCCAATGGGACACAATGGACACAATGGGGGGGAGATCTGAACTCGGGGGGGTGGTGGGGAGGGGGGTGGATTTTTTTTGTCCTTTTCTGCCTTTTTTAATAGAAAAAGAAAATATTTTCCTCTTTTTTTCCCACTTTTCTGCCCAATTCCCACTTTTTTTTTTGTCTTTTTCTGCGTTTTTCCAGGTGGTTTTTGGGGATTCCCGGGGTTTGCTCCGGCTCGGTCACAGCGCGGGCTCTGCCTCCATCGGCTCCTCGGCTGGCCTGGGAGAGCGGGAATGCTGGGATCCGGCACCGGGATGCGGCTGCGCCCCCTCCGCGGGACACAGCGGGGAGCGGAGCCACGCGTGTGGGTCCATGAGGATGCACGTGTACGGGTCCATGCATCCCCCAGGAACACGCATCCCACCGAGGACATGCGGGGCTCCATGCACAGCCAGCACATGCGTGACCATGCACACATTTCTGCACACGCTGTCACACACTGCACACGTGTCTGCACACGCCAACACACGTGTCCGTGCACACACCATCACACGTGTCTCTGCACACATGACCATGCACATGCCATCACACACGCTATCACACGTGTGACACCATGCACACCCTATTACACACGTCCCTGCATAAGCTATCACACATGAGCATGCACACACTATCACATGTACCCATGCACACGTGTCTATGCACATGCTATCACACGTGCCCATGCACACGCTATCACACATGCCCATGCACACGCTATCACACGTGCCCATGCACACACTATCACATGTATCCACACACACGTGTCCTTTCACATGCTATCACCTGTATCCATGCACATGCTATCACACACGTGTCCCTGCACACGCTATCACACACGTGTCCCTGCACACGCTCTCACCTGTATCCATGCACACGCTCTCACACACGTGTCCCTGCACACGCTATCACCTGTATCCATGCACACGCTCTCACACACGTGTCCCTGCACATGCTATCACCTGTATCCATGCACACGCTATCACCTGTGTCCATGCACACGCTATCACACACGTGTCCCTGCACACGCTCTCACACACGTGTCCCTGCACACGCTATCACCTGTATCCATGCACACGCTATCACCTGTGTCCATGCACACGCTATCACACACGTGTCCCTGCACACGCTCTCACCTGTATCCATGCACACGCTCTCACACACGTGTCCCTGCACACGCTCTCACACACGTGTCCCTGCACACGCTCTCACCTGTATCCATGCACACGCTATCACCTGTATCCATGCACACGCTATCACCTGTATCCATGCACACGCTATCACACACGTGTCCTTGCACACGCTATCACCTGTATCCATGCACACGCTCTCACACACGTGTCGGGGCCGTACCTGGGCCGGGTGTCGCCGCTCCCCTGCTCTGCCCCCACCGAGAGCTGGGCCATGGCCGAGAGCGCCTCTGCCTCCGCGTCCCCCCCAGCGCTGAGCCACGGGGCCCCCCCACGCTTCAGAGAGCCCCAGTGCCGGCCTGCGACAGAGACGGGGCCCGTGGGGCACCCCCACAGACACCTCCTATGGGGCACCCGTGGCAGGGACACCCCCACAGACACCTCCTATGGGGCACCCGTGGCAGGGACACCCCCACAGACACCTCCTATGGGGCACCCGTGGCAGAGACACCCCCACAGACACCTCCTATGGGGCACCGGCGGCAGGGACACCCCCACAGACACCTCCTATGGGGCACCCGTGGCAGAGACACCCCCCCGGTGAGGAAAGCCCCGGGGGTTCCCCCATGCCCCCATAGGGCTCACTCTGGATCTCGATGACTTTCTCCAGCGCGGCCGCCGCGTTCACGTTCGGTTTCTGCTGCAGCAAGGACGGGTCCAGCGGCTCCAGCTGGGGGGGCACCACGTGAGGACCCCAGCACCCCCCCACCCAGCAATGGGGTGTCCCATTGGGGATGTCTGCGGGTCCCATGGCGGGGGGGGGTCACACAGGGGGTCCCACAGGTGGTGGTGGGGATCCCATGGATGGGTGTGGGATGTCCCATGGGAGGTGGGGGGTGTCCCCATTGGTTTCATGGGGGTCCCCCTAGGTGGTGGTGGGGGTCCCGGGGGGGGGTTGTCGCATGGATGTGGGGGTGTCCCGGGGGGGATGTCCCGTATGGGCCCCATGGGGGTGCCCGGGTACCTCCAAGCCCAGCAGGGCGCTCACGCAGGCCTCGGAGGCGTCACAGATGGCGGTGAGGTCGTGCCCCCCCTCGAGCGCCAGCACCACGCGTCCCCCCGCCAGCATCATCAGCTGCTTCGTGAGGTGCCCGAAGCCTGGGGGGGGCACGGGGGGGTGACATCGAGCCCTGAGAACCCCCCCATAGCCCCCCCGTGCCCCCCCCGCCCCGCTCACACTTGGCGCTCACGGAGTAGCCCCCCAGGGGTGAGAGGTGCCCCTCAACGGCGTCGAACCCGGCTGAGACCAGCACCAGCTCCGGGCAGAACTCGCTGGCCACCGGCATCACCACGGTCCTGGGCACAGGCACAGGGGGACCCCCGGGTGCAGGGACCCCCCCCAGGACACGGGGATCCCCCAGGGAACAGGGACCCCCCTCCTAGGACACCGGGACCCCACTCCCAATGATGCAGGGACCCCCTTAATGATGCAGGGACCTCACTCAGGACATAAAAGGAACCCCCAAGGGTGCAGGGACCCAATAGGACACAATGACACCCAGGGTGCAGGGACCCAATAGGACACAATGACACCCAGGGTGCAGGGACCCAATAGGACACAATGACACCCAGGGTGCAGGGACCCAATAGGACACAATGACACCCCAGGGTGCAGGGACCCAACAGGACACAATGACACCCCAAGGGTGCAGGGACCCAATAGGACACAATGACACCCAGGGTGCAGGAACCCAATAGGACACAATGACACCCCAAGGGTGCAGGGACCCAATAGGACACAATGACACCCCAAGGGTGCAGGGACCCAATAGGACACAATGACACCCCAGGGTGCAGGAACCCAATAGGACACAATGACACCCCAAGGGTGCAGGGACCCAACAGGACACAATGACACCCCAGGGTGCAGGGACCCAATAGGACACAATGACACCCAGGGTGCAGGGACCCAATAGGACACAATGACACCCCAGGGTGCAGGGACCCAATAGGACACAATGACACCCCAGGGTGCAGGGACCCAATAGGACACAATGACACCCCAGGGTGCAGGGACCCAATAGGACACAATGACACCCAGGGTGCAGGGACCCAATAGGACACAATGACACCCAGGGTGCAGGGACCCAATAGGACACAATGACACCCCAGGGTGCAGGGACCCAATAGGACACAATGACACCCAGGGTGCAGGGACCCAATAGGACACAATGACACCCAGGGTGCAGGGACCCAATAGGACACAATGACACCCCAGGGTGCAGGGACCCAATAGGACACAATGACACCCCATGGTGCAGGGACCCCCCAAGGGCATAGGGAGACCCCAGCGGTGCAAGGAACCCTGGCAGGGTACAGGGACCCCTCCTAGGACACAAGCATCTGCCCAGGACATGGGGACACCCCCCAGGGCACAGGGACCCCCCAAAGACACAGGGACCCCCCAAGGGCCTGCCCCCCCCGACACAGCCCCCTGCTCACCTGAAGGCAGTCAGATATTCCACATCCCCAATGGGGGGGTCCACCCCCCCGGTCCAGGCGATGTTGATGTTGAAGCCCACCCCCATTCCGCTGCCCACCTAAGCACAGCGCGGTCACCCCCTGCCGCTGGTACAACACAGGGTGACCCCCCCACCAATAGGGACCCCCCCCCCGGTACCTCCTCAGGGGCGCCGCTGCCAGGGAAGAAGTTGCCATCGTCGTAACGGTGCAGGGAGATGTAGAGCACGGCCGGGTCGCTGTAGAACGCCTGCTGGGTGCCATTGCCGTGGTGGATGTCCTGGGGGGGACACAGCACGTCAGGGACCCCCCAGCACCCCTGCGACCCCTCGCCATGGGGGGGCCTTACCCAGTCTACGATGAGGATCCTGCTCACGCTGAGCTTCTGCTGCAGCAGCTTGGCCGAGATGGCCACCGAGTTGAAGAAGCAGAAGCCCCTGGGGGGGGCACGGTCAGTGCTGGGGGGGATCCCTGACAGCCCCAACACCGCCCCCCCGTGTCCCTGCACTCACATGGCCGTGGACTCCTCGGCGTGGTGCCCCGGTGGGCGGATGACAGCGAAGCCATTCTGAGGGGACACAGGGACACGCGTGTGACATGTGCGGTGCGTGACACGTGTGGTGCGTGTGACATGTGCGGTGCGTGACACGTGTGGTGCGTGTGACACGTGTGGTGCGTGTGACACGTGTGGTGCGTGACACGTGTGTGGTGCGTGTGACACGTGTGGTGCGTGTGACACGTGTGGTGTGTGTGACACGTGTGGTGCGTGTGACATGTGTGGTGCGTGACACGTGTGTGGTGCGTGTGACACGTGTGGTGCGTGTGACACGTGTGGTGCATGACACGTGTGTGGTGCGTGTGACACGTGTGGTGCGTGTGACACGTGTGGTGCGTGACACATGTGGTGCGTGTGACACGTGTGGTGCATGACACGTGGGGTGCGTGTGACACGTGTGCTGCGTGACACACGTGGTGCGTGACACGCGTGTGGTGCGTGTGACATGTGTGGTGCGTGACACGCGTGTGGTGCGTGGGACACGTGTGGTGCGTGGGACACGTGTGGTGCGTGTGACACGTGTGGTGCGTGACACGTGTGGCGCGTGACACGCATGTGGTGCGTGTGACACGTGTGGTGCGTGACACACATGTGGTGCGTGTGACACGTGTGGTGCGTGACACGTGTGACATGGGCACATGACACATCTGTGCCAGGGTGTGCACAAGGGCTGCTCTGAGCGTGCACACGTGTGAGGTATACATGTGCAGGCACACACATGATGAATGTATGTGCTGTCATGCATGCACACATGTGATGTATGCACAGGGCACACACGCTTGCTGCCACGCACACGTGCTTGAGACCCATCACAGACACCAGTGAGTGTGAGCTTGCACAGGGGCTGTTGCACCACCAGGCAAGCATGCACAAGAGCAGTGCAAGGGCACGCGAGGACCATCACACGCACAGGTAAGCACACAAGTGAGCTCCATGCATGCAGAAGCGTGCATAAGGACCATTGCACAAGCGTGGTGCACGCACATGGCACACACATGGATGGTGCACACAATGCACACGCATGGTGCACACAGAAGGTGAACACAGATGGTGCACGATACACATGAATGATACACACGCATGGTGCACACGGGAGGTGAACATGGTGCACGCGGATGGTGCACATGATACACATGAATGATGCATACAATGCACACACATGGTGCACATGGGAGGTGAACACAGTGCACACGGATGGTGCACACGATACACATGAATGATGCACACAATGCACACAGATGATGCACATGCACACACGGATGATGTATACACACACACATGGATGATGTACACACACATCCATGCATGTGGATGGTAAACATGACGCACACATGCATGGTGCACACATGGATGGTGCACACAATGCACAAGGATGATGCACACGATGCACATAATGGATGATGCATAGGTTGCACACATATGGCGCGCACGATGTACACAATGCACTCATGGATGATGCACATGTATGGTGCACATGATGCACACACAGATGACGTGCACACGGATGTGCACACAATGCACACACGGAACATGCACACACACACGGATGATGCACACACACGGATAATGCCCATGCACACACAGATTATGCACACACACACACACAGATGGTGCACACACGGATGATGCACACCCACATGATGCACACACACAGTGGATGATGCACACACACGCACACACACGATGCACACACACACATGGATGATGCACACCCACATGATGCAAACACACACAGATGATGCACACACACATGATACACACGCATGCACAGATGATGCACACATGCACGGATGATGCACACACGCACGCACGGATGATGCACACACGCACACACGGATGATGCACACGCACGCACAGATGATGCACACGCATGCACGGATGATGCACACGCACGCATGGATGATGCACACACGCACACACGGAGGATGCACACACGCACGCACGATGCACACGCACGCATGGATGATGCACACACGCACGGATGATGCACACACGCACGCACGGATGATGCACACACGCACGCACGGATGATGCACACACGCACGCACAGATGATGCACACACACGCACGGATGATGCACACACGCACACAGGGATGATGCACACACGCACAGATGATGCACACACGCACGCACGGATGATGCACACACGCACACAGGGATGATGCACACACGCACAGATGATGCACACACACGCACAGATGATGCACACATGCACACAGGGATGATGCACACACGCACAGATGATGCACACACGCACGGATGATGCACACACACACGCACGGATGATGCACACACACGCACGGATGATGCACACACGCACACAGGGATGATGCACACACACACGCACAGATGATGCACACACGCACGCACGGATGATGCACACACACGCACGGATGATGCACACACGCACACAGGGATGATGCACACACGCACAGATGATGCACACACGCACACACGGACGATGCACACACACATGGATGATGCACACACACACACATGGATGATGCACACACGCATACAGGGATGATGCACACAGGCACAGATGATGCACACACGCACACAGGGATGATGCACACACGCACAGATGATGCACACACGCACACAGGGATGATGCACACACGCACACATGGATGATGCACACACGCACGCAGGGATGATGCACACACGCACACAGGGATGATGCACACACGCACAGATGATGCACACACGCACACATGGATGATGCACACACGCACGCAGGGATGATGCACACACGCACAGATGATGCACACACGCACACATGGATGATGCACACACGCAGGGATGATGCACACACGCAGGGATGATGCACACACGCACGCAGGGATGATGCACACACACCCCCACGCACTCCCACACTCACTGCTCTCGCTCACCTGGATCTCCCCGGCCGCCACCTTGAAGGCGAGCTCGAGCAGGCAGCCCACGGCCGTGCGCACGGCGCTGGGCGAGTGCAGCTCGTTCCACACCGTGTCGCTGTCCACCTGCGGGGGCACGGGGGGGTCACACCGGGACACGGGGACACCCGGACCCCCCTGCTGCAGGGACTCACCCCGATGCCGCCGCACGGCAGCACCGCGTACGTCTTCTGGGTGATGGGACCTGCGGGATGGAGCGGGGTGATGGGGGCGATGGGGACAGCGCAGGGGTCTGTCCCCCCCCGTCCCCCCCCCCCCAAAATGGGGACCCCCCAGCTCCTACCCAGCAGCTTCTTGCTGTCGAGCTTCTGGCGGTTGAGGGGGCTGGTGCCATAGAGCAGCGCGTGGTGCTCCGAGTGCACCGTCTGGATCTCCTCCAGCGTCGCCTTCCTGCCCCGGATGCGCTGGGAGGGATGCAGGGAACGGGGTGACCCCCGCCCACGTAAAGGGGATGATAAGGGAGGGCCCCCCCGCGCCGTCCTCACCTCGCACTTGCCCAGCAGCCCCGTCTCCTGCAGCCGGGACCAGATGCTCTGGATGCGGCCGGCGTGCTCGGGGTGGATGTTGGTGTTCCCGCACGTGCACTGGTGCTTCAGCATGAAGGTGTCGTACACCAGCCCTGCGGGGCACCGGGATCCAATGGGACAGCAGGATCCAATGGGATATGGGGAACCCCGGGCACCACAAGGGATGGAGAACCCCATAAAACACAGGGATCAGATGGGACATGGGGAGCCAATGGGAACCCCAGGCACCCCAAGGGGTGGGGAACCCCATAGAACACAGGGATCCAATGCGATATGGGGATTCAATGGGACATGAGAGACCCCAAATACCGCAATAATACCCATATAACCATGTAATACCGTAATGTACGCGTATAACACAGAGATCCAATGGACATAGGGATCCAATGGCACACACGGAATCCTGGGCACCCCAAGGGATGGAAAACCCCATATGATACAGGGATCCCACAGGACACAGGGAATCCATGCATAGGGACTCAATGGGACACGGGGAACCCCAGGTACCCCAAAGGATGGGGAAACCTGTGGGAGAGGAGGACCCAGTGGGACATGGGCACTCCAGGACACCCTGAGGGATGGGGCACCTCATGGGACATGGGGATCCCATGGGATAGGGGGAGCCCAAGGCACCCCAACAGATGGGAGCACCAGGGGACAGAAGGATCCTATGGACCCCTATGGCTCCTATGGGACAGGGGGGTCCCTGGCAATGGGCACCCCAAGGGCTGGGCCCCCCTGTACCTGTGCTGAAGCGGAGCTGGGGGCCCCCGTCGGGCTGGAGGGGCTGGGTGCTGGGGGGGGACGAGTGCGTGCGGGCGAGCGCCGGGTGTGGCAGCGCCAGCAGTGCCGGGGGGGGCCTGGGAACAGCGGCACCGGCGCCTCAGGAAGCATCTGGGGGGGGGATCTCCGTTAGAGACCCCCCCATCAGCACTGGGATCCCCATCATAACCCCCCCATCAGCACTGGGATCCCCATCATAACCCCCCCATCAGCACTGGGATCCCCATCATAACCCCTCCATCAGCACTGGGATCCCCATCATAACCCCCCCATCAGCACTGGGATCCCCATCATAACCCCCCCATCAGCACTGGGATCCCCATCATAACCCCCCCATCAGCACTGGGATCCCCATCATAACCCCCCCATCAGCACTGGGATCCCCATCATAACCCCCCATCAGCACTGGGATCCCCATCATAACCCCTCCATCAGCACTGGGATCCCCATCATAACCCCTCCATCAGCACTGGGATCCCCATCACAACCCCCCCATCAGCACTGGGATCCCCATCATAACCCCCCATCAGCACTGGGATCTCCATCATAACCCCTCCATCAGCACCGAGACCTCCATGAGACCTCCCCTCCATCAGCACTGGGATCCCCATCATAACCCCCCCATCAGCACTGGGATCCCCATCATAACCCCCCCATCAGCACTGGGATCCCCATCATAACCCCCCATCAGCACTGGGATCCCCATCATAACCCCTCCATCAGCACTGGGATCCCCATCATAACCCCCCATCAGCACTGGGATCCCCATCATAACCCCCCATCAGCACTGGGATCCCCATCATAACCCCTCCATCAGCACTGGGATCCCCATCATAACCCCTCCATCAGCACTGGGATCCCCATCACAACCCCCCCATCAGCACTGGGATCCCCATCATAACCCCCCATCAGCACTGGGATCTCCATCATAACCCCTCCATCAGCACCGAGACCTCCATGAGACCCCCCCTCCATCAGCACTGGGATCCCCATCATAACCCCCCCATCAGCACTGGGATCCCCATCATAACCCCCCCATCAGCACTGGGATCCCCATCATAACCCCCCCATCAGCACTGGGATCCCCATCATAACCCCCCCATCAGCACTGGGCCCCCCCGGCTCTCACCTGCTGGAAGGGGCCCCCCAGCTCGGGGCCATCGGGCTCGTCCCCGCTGCCTCCCGGCTCCTCAGGGTCCCGGGGGGGGTCCGAGGGCAGCGGGGAGGGCTCCTGGTCCTGCGGGGGGGGCGACTGCTGCTCCGTCAGCTCCTCCTCTGTCTCCTCGCGGTGCGTGGGGGGGGGCCGCGGGAGCTCCCCAGCCTTGGGCAGCAGCTGTGGGGGGGCACAGTGACCCATGGTGCCGTATAGCACCCATAGTACCCCACAGTGCCCCATAGCACCCCATCGCAACCCACAGCACCCCACAGCAACCCACAGCACTCCATAGCACCCCATCGCAACCCACAGCAACCCACAGCACTCCATAGCACCCCATAGCAACCCACAGCACCCCATAGCAACCCACAGCACTCCACAGCACCCCATAGCAACCCACAGCACCCCATAACACCCCACAGCAACCCACAGCACCCCATAGCAACCCACAGCACTCCACAGCAGCCCATAGCAACCCACAGCACTCCACAGCACCCCACAGCACCCCATAGCACTCCACAGCACCCCATAGCAACCCACAGCAACCCACAGCACCCCATAGCGCTCCATAAACGCCTCATAGCACTCCATAGCACCCCACAGTGTTCCATAGCACCCTATAAGTACCCCACAGCGTCCCATAAACGCCCCACAGCGCTCCGTAGCACCCCATAAGCACCCATAGCACCACACAGCGCCCCACAGGCACGCCACAGCGCCCCGCAGCCCCACCTTGCCGAGCGGGACCTGCTGCTTGTCGAGGAAGTGGTGCTGGAGGGCGCCGTGGGGCAGCGCCTGCGGGCTCTGGGGCAGCGGGGACGACTGCGTGCGGCTGAGGGGCCGGTGCCGCGGCAGCTTCGGCACCGCCCGCACGGAGCCCGCGCGGTCCCCGGGGCCCAGCGCGGGGCGGGCGTGGATCGGGACTGCGGGAGAGGGGGCGGTGAGGGCCGGGGGGGCGGCGCGGGGGTCCCGGTCCGTGCCCCACTCACCCGCCAGGAGCCCGCTCTGCTGCCGCGCCTGTTCCAGCAGCAGCACCCGCTGCAGCAGCGACCCGGGGCCGGCCGCGGGGTCCCCGTCCAGGGCCGCTCCCCCGCCCAGCAGCGAGGGGGCGCTCAGGAGCTGCGCGGGCAGCGCGGGGCGCAGCGCGGGGGGGGCGCGCTCGGGCTCCACCTGCGGGGCAGAGTCAGTGCCCCCCCCCCCCCCCATGGGGTCCCCGCATTGACCCCCTGAGCCCCCCGGGCCCTGCGCCACCCACACTGGGGGTCCGCACCCCCCCCCCAAGTCCCTGTGCCTCTGCCGTGGGTCCCCATCCCACCCTATGGGATCCCAGGTCCCTCAGCCCCACTACCGGTTCCCACAGCAACCCTATGGAATTCCTACACCAGACCCCCCCCCCCCCCCCCCATAGTGTCCTAGGTCCCCCTGAGTCCCCATAGCAACCCCATGGATCCCAGGTCTCCATGCCCCCACCGAGGGGCTCCCCATACCAACCCTATGGGGTCCCAGCTCCCACCCAATGGGGTCCCTACCCCCCACGATGTTCCATGCCCCCCTATGGGTCCCCATAGCAACCCAATCAGGTCCCTGTCACCCCCCCCATAGGGTCCCCTATTGATGCTATGTCCCCCCCCGACCCCGGGTGCTGCTCACAGGGAGAGGGGGGCCGGGCCCCGGCAGCCCCAGGGAGATGTTGGGCAGCGACGGGGACGTGTAGAGGCTGAGCTGGGGCACGGCATCGAGGGGCAGCGGCCGGGGCTGCGGCAGGAGCTGCTGCGGGGACACGCCAGGGACACGCCATTGACACACCATCAACATGCCACTGACATGCCCTTGACACACCATCAACACGCCATTGACATGCCATCAACATGCCATTAACACGCCGTTAACATGCCCCTGACATGGCATCGACACGCCATTGACACGCCATCAACATGCCATTGACACGCCATCAACATGCCATGGACACATGCCATCGACAAGCCACTGACACACCACGGACATGCAATTGACACACCATGGACACGCCAGCAGTATGCTATTGACATGCCAGTGACAGGTCAGCAACACGTCATTAACACGTTACTGACACACCACTGACATGCACACACCCAAATACATGTGTGAAAGCACCAAATGCATACATGGAACATGATGCATGCATGCACAACACATACCAATGGCTGGATGCATCTGAACACGTGGACACCCTGAGCATGCTAACAGCACACGCGTGCACATGCTCACTCACATGACACACACTTGTACATGTCGCTCACATGATGCACACACATACACGTTGCTCACATGGCACATATGTGTACATGTTGCTCACAACACGTGCACACCCTCACTCACATGACACACACATGTACACGTGTTGCTCACATGACGTGCACATATACATATTGCTCACATGACACACATAGGCACACCCTCGCTCACGACATATGAGCACATCGCTCACATGATGCATGTATGTCGCTCAGATAACACACATGTACATGTCGCTCACAGGACACACGTGCATGTGTCGCTCACATGATGCACACGTGTACATGTTGCTCACATGACATACATGCACACCCTCGCTCGCATGACACACGTGTACATGTCGCTCACATGATGCATGTAGGTCACTCACATGATGCACGTACGTCACTCACATGATGCACACGTGTGTGTGCAGCTCACGATGCACAGGCATACATGTCGCTCACATGACGCACACATTTACACACGACACACACGTGTACACATCGCACACATGACACACACATGTACGCGTTGCTCGCATGACGCACACATGTACATGTTGCTCACATGATGCATACATGTATGTGTCGCTCACATGACGCACACGTGCACACACGTGTGTGGCCGTACCTGCGCGGGGATGTTGGGCACGGAGCCCGTGAGCCCGTTCTCGGCACTGGGGGAGCTGTTGGGGGAGCTGGGCCCGGAGCCGGGGGCGCTGCTGCTGCTGCTCACGGAGCACACTGCGGGGGGAACGCGTGTGTTACACACGTTACAGGAGTGCACACACAGCACACCCGCGCACGTTACATACGTGTGCACAAGTATGTGCAGGCACACGCAACCACAGGCGTGCAGATGTGCTGAGCAAGCATGAATGTGCACAAGCACACACGTGCACACGTGCCGCAGGAGCTGGGAGCAGGAGGGGGACACTGGCACCCATGATCCCATCATTCCCACGGCTCCCATCACTTCCATGACTCTCACCATTCCCAAGGCTCCAATGGCTCTCATCACTCCAACAGCTCCCAGCACTCCCACGGCTTCCATGGGCTCCCATCACACCCATCACCCCCATAGCTCCCTTTGCTCCCAAGGCTCCCATTTCTCTCATCACCCTCACGGCTCCCATTCTCCCGTTCCTGCTCACCCGTGATCTCCACGGTTCTCTTCCTGCAGGCGCTGAGCACGGCTCCGTCCTTCCTGCGCAGCAAGGGGCTGCTCCGGCGCTCGGCCACCTTCTGCTTCAGCCGGGAGCGAACCTTCAGGTTGGGCTCCGACGCTGGGGGGGGCACACATCAGCCAGGGGGGGCCTGTATCCCAGCATCCCCGTATCCCTGCATCCCCGTATCCCTGCATCCCCGTATCCCTGCATCCCCGTATCCCTGCATCCCCGTATCCCTGCATCCCCGTATCCCTGCATCCCCCTATCCCTGCATCCCCCTATCCCTGCATCCCCCTATCCCTGCATCCCCCTATCCCTGCATCCCCGTATCCCTGCATCCCCCTATCCCTGCATCCCCCTATCCCTGCATCCCCA
>NW_026892946.1:0-26021 GCF_033815535.1 Pezoporus flaviventris
TGGAGGCGGAGTGGGGACAGCGCGGTCCTAAAGCCCCCTTCCCGTGTGGGGACCACTCTAGGGCTCAGTTTGGGTGAAATTAATGGGATTTTGGGGTCATTTGAAGGGGAGACGAAGCCTGGGCAGGAATTGGCTTTTTTTTACTCAAAACGGAGGCGAGGGAGGGGTCAAAACGGGGGGGGGGGAGGGGGGAAATGGGGGGCAAGGGGAGCTGGGGGTCGGACAGGCAATGGCCATCAATACCCATCAATACCGATCAATACCGATCAATACCCATAAATACCCATCAATACCCATCAATACCGATCAATACCCATAAATACCCATCAATACCCATCAATACCCATCAATGGCCATCAATGCCGATCAATAGCCATCAATACGGATCAATACCCATCAATACCGATCAATAGCCATCAATACCCATCAATGCCGATCAATACCTATCAATACCCATCAATGGCCATCAATAGCCATCAATACCCATCAATGCCGATCAATAGCCATCAATAGCCATCAATACCCATCAATACCCATCAATGCCGATCAATAGCCATCAATAGCCATCAATACCCATCAATACCGATCAATACCGATCAATACCCATCAATACCTATCAATACCCATCAATAGACATCAATGGCCATCAATAGCCATCAATACCCATCAATGCCGATCAATAGCCATCAAAAGCCATCAATACCCATCAATACCCATCAATGCCGATCAATAGCCATCACTAGCCATCAATACCCATCAATACCGATCAATACCCATCAATACCCATCAATACCGGTCAATACCCATCAATTGATGCCCATCAATACCCATCAATACCCTCAATAGCCATCAATACCATCAATGCCCATCAATACCCATCAATACCCATCAATACCATCAATGCCCATCAATAGCCATCAATAGCCATCAATACCCATCAATACCGATCATACCCGATCAATACCCATCAATACCTATCAATGCCTATCAATACCCATCAATACCCATCAATGCCCATCAATAGCCATCAATAGCCATCAATACCCATCAATATCCCATCAATACCTATCAATACTCATCAATACCCATCAATACTCATCAATACCCATCAATACCCATCAATACCCATCAATACCCATCAATAGCCATCAATACCTATCAATGCCCATCAATACCCATCAATACCCATCAATAGCCATCAATACCCATCAATGCCCATCAATAGCCATCAATAGCCATCAATACCCATCAATACCCATCAATACCCATCAATAGCCATCAATACCTATCAATGCCCATCAATACCCATCAATACCCATCAATAGCCATCAGTACCCATCAATACCCATCAATAGCCATCAATAGCCATCAATAGCCATCAATACCTATCAATGCCCATCAATACCCATCAATACCCATCAATAGCCATCAATACCCATCAATACCCATCAATGCCCATCAATGCCCATCAATATCCATCAATACCCATCAATGCCGATCAATACCCATCAATCACTGCCGATCAATCACTGCCGATCAATCACTGTTAATCAATCACTGCCGATCAATCAATGCCGATCAATCAATGCCGATCAATCAATGCCGATCAATCACTGCTGATCGATCACTGCCGATCGATCACTGCCGATCGATCACTGCCGATCAACCACTGCCGATCGATCGCAGCCGATCGATCACATCCAATCAATCACTGCCAATCCCGATCAATAACCGCCAATCATTACCATTTCCTATCAATCACTGCCAATCGTTATCGATCATTATCAAGCCCTATCAATCCCAATCAATAACAATCACTATCAATCCTGATCAATCCCTATCAATCCCAATCAATCCCTATCGATCCCAATCAATCTCAATCGATCCCAATCAATCCCTATCGATCCCAATCAATCCCTATCGATCCCAATCAATCTCAATCGATCCAAATCAATCCCAATCAATCCCAATCAATCCCTATCGATCCCAATCAACCTCTATCAATCCCAATCGATCCCAATCAATCCCAATCAATCCCTATCGATCCCAATCAATCTCAATCGATCCAAATCAATCCCAATCAATCCCAATCAATCCCTATCGATCCCAATCAACCTCTATCAATCCCAATCGATCCCGATCAATCCCTATCGATCCCTATCGATCCCAATCAATCCCTATCGATCCCAATCGATCCCAATCAATCCCAATCAATCACTATTGATCCCAATCAGTCCCAATCAATCCCTATCGATCCCTATCGATCCCAATCAATCCCAATCAATCCCAATCAATCCCTATCGATCCCAATCAATCCCTATCGATCCCAATCAATCTCAATCGATCCAAATCAATCCCAATCAATCCCTATCGATCCCAATCAACCTCTATCAATCCCAATCGATCCCGATCAATCCCTATCGATCCCTATCGATCCCAATCAATCCCTATCGATCCCAATCAACCTCTATCAATCCCTATCGATCCCAATCAATCCCTATCGATCTCAATCAATCTCAATCGATCCAAATCGATCCCAATCAGTCCCTATCGATCCCAATCAGTCCCTATCGATCCCAATCAATCCCTATTGATCCCAATCAATCCCAATCAATCCCTATCGATCTCAATCGATCCCAATCAATCCCAATCAATCACTATTGATCCCAATCAGTCCCAATCAATCCCTATCGATCCCTATCGATCCCAATCAATCCCAATCAATCCCTATCGATCCCAATCAATCACTATTGATCCCAACCAGTCCCAATCAATCCCAATCGATCCCTATCGATCCCAATCAATCACTATTGATCCCAATCAGTCCCAATCAATCCCTATCGATACCAATCAATCCCAATCAATCCCTATCGATCCCAATCAATCACTATCGATCCCAATCAATCACTATTGATCCCAATCAGTCCCAATCAATCCCTATCGATACCAATCAATCCCAATCAATCCCTATCGATCCCAATCAATCACTATCGATCCCAATCAATCCCTATCGATCCCAATCAATCCCAATCAATCACTATCGATTGGCCCTCTATGGGGCAGAACCCCCCCTTAGGAGCCCTCTATGGGGCAGAACCTCCCCTTAGGACCCCGCTATGGGGCAGGCCCCACCTTCAGGCCCCGCTTGTCCCAATGCTTGAGCATCTCCAACCACTTCAGCTCCTGCTGCCGCCCCACATCCAGGGGCACCGGGCGGTCCCTATGGGGCAGGAGGTGGGGCAGGGTGAGGGGCCTGCCCCATAGCGTGCAGAGACCCTCATAGATCCCTATAGCCCCATTGCTCCCATAGCGCCCATAAACACCCATAACCCCATAGCCCCCCATAGCCCCATAGCCCCCATTGCCCCATAGCCCCCATAGACCCCATAGCCCCCATAGCCCCATAGACCCCATAGCCCCCATAGACCCCATAGCCCCCATAGCCCCATAGACCCCATAGCCCCCATAGACCCCATAGCCCCCATAGCCCCATAGCCCCCATAGACCCCATAGCCCCCATAGCCCCATAGCCCCAGGGGATCATTTTGGGTCAAAAAGAGGCGATTCTGGGTTAAAAAGAGGCGATTTTGGGGACAAAAAGAGGTGATTTTGGGTCAAAAAGAGGTGATTTTGGGTCAAAAAGAGGCAATTTTGGGTTAAAAAGAGGCGATTTGGGGTTAAAAAGAGGCGATTTTGGGTCAAGAAAAGGCGATTTTGGTTCAGAAAGGCGATTTTGGGTTAAAAAGAGGCGATTTGGGGTTAAAAAGAGGCGATTTTGGGTTAAAAAGAGGCGATTTGGGGTTAAAAAAGAGGCGATTTTGGGCCAATAAGAGGCGATTTTGGGTTAAAAAGAGGCGATTTTGGGTCAAAAAGGGGAAATTTTGGGTTAAAAAGAGGCGATTTTGGGTCATTCCTCATTGGTTCTGTTATGGGGGGGAGGGGGCCAATTTTGGGTCAAAAAGAGGCGATTTTGGGTTAAAAAGAGGCGATTTTGGGTTAAAAAGAGGCAATTTTGGGGTAAAAAGAGGCGATTTTGGGTTAAAAAGAGGAAATTTTGGGTTAAAAAGAGGCGATTTGGGGTCAAAAAGAGGCAATTTTGGGTTAAAAAGAGGCGATTTTGGGTCATTCCTCATTGGTTCTGTTATGGAGGTGGGAGGGGGCTCATTTTGGGTCAAAAAGAGGCGATTTTGGGCCAAAAAGAGGCGATTTTGGGTTAAAAAGAGGCAATTTGGGGTTAAAGAGAGGGGATTTTGGGCCAAAAAGAGGTGATTTTGGGTCAAAAAGAGAAATTTTGGGTTAAAAAGAGGCGATTTTGGGTCATTCCTCATTGGTTCTGTTATGGGGGGGAGGGGGCTCATTTTGGGTCAAAAAGAGGCGATTTTGGGGTAAAAAGAGGAAATTTTGGGTTAAAAAGAGGCGATTTTGGGTCAAAAAGAGGAAATTTTGGGTTAAAAAGAGGCAATTTTGGGTCAAAAAGAGGCGATTTTGGGTTAAAAAGAGGCGATTTTGGGTCAAAAAGAGGAAATTTTGGGTCAAAAAGAGGCGATTTTGGGTCATTCCTCATTGGTTCTGTTATGGGGGGGAGGGGGCTCATTTTGGGTCAAAAAGAGGCGATTTTGGGGTAAAAAGAGGCGATTTTGGGTTAAAAAGAGGAAATTTTGGGTTAAAAAGAGGCGATTCAAAAAGAGGCGATTTTGGGTTAAAAAGAGGCGATTTTGGGTCATTCCTCATTGGTTCTGTTATGGGGGGGAGGGGGCTCATTTTGGGTCAAAAAGAGGCGATTTTGGGGTAAAAAGAGGAAATTTCGGGTCAAAAAGAGGCGATTTTGGGTCAAAAAGAGGCGATTTTGGGGTAAAAAGAGGAAATTTCGGGTCAAAAAGAGGTGATTTTGGGTCAAAAAGAGGCGATTTTGGGTCAAAAAGAGGCGATTTTGGGGTAAAAAGAGGCGATTTTGGGTTAAAAAGAGGAAATTTTGGGTTAAAAATAAAGAGGCGATTTTGGGTCAAAAAGAGGAAATTTGGGTCAAAAAGAGGCGATTTTGGGTCATTCCTCATTGGTTCTGTTATGGGGGGGAGGGGGGCTCATTTTGAGTCAAAAAGAGGCGATTTTGGGGTAAAAAGAGGAAATTTTGGGTCAAAAAGAGGCGATTTTGGGTCAAAAAGAGGCGATTTTGGGTCAAAAAGAGGCGATTTTGGGTCAAAAAGATGGCCGCCGGTGAGCTCTCATTGGCTGACGATGAATCCAAGATGGCCGCCGGCGAGTTCTCATTGGCTGATGTGGAATCCAAATATGGCCGCCGGTGAGCTCTCATTGGCTGATGTGGAATCCCATATGGCCGCCGGTGAGTTCTCATTGCTGATGTGGAATCCAAGATGGCCACCGTTGCCCCCCCCCCTCCCCCCCGTGGCCTCCTCCTGGCTCCTCATTGGCTGACCGAATCCAAGATGGCCGCCGCCGCTTGCTCATTGGTCACAGCTGACCCCCCATTGGCTGCCGCCCGCCCCCTGCCTGCTGCTGGCTCCTCATTGGCTGCCACCCTTGACCCCAACATGGCCGCTATTGACCTCCTGTGGCTTCCTGGCTCCTCATTGGTCACTGCTGACCCCCCATTGGCCACCACTGGCTCCTCATTGGCTGTCCCCACTGCCCCCTTTGTGCTCCTGGCTCCTCATTGGCTGCTGTTGACCCCGCCTTTGCTCTCCTGGCTCCTCATTGGTTGTCCCCAATACCCCCCTTTGCGCTCCCGGCTCCTCATTGGCCACTGCTGACCCCCATTGGCCACCACTGGCTCCTCATTGGCTGTCCCCACAGCCCCCCTTTGTGCTCCCAGCTCCTCATTGGCTGCTGCTGACCCCCCATTGGCCGCTCCTGGCTCCTCATTGGCTGTCCCCACTGCCCCCCTTTGTGCTCCTGGCTCCTCATTGGCTGCTGTTGACCCCCCCTTTGCTCTCCTGGCTCCTCATTGGTTGTCCCCAATACCCCCCTTTGTGCTCCCGGCTCCCTCATTGGCTGCTGCTGACCCCCCATTGGCCGCTACTGGCTTCTCATTGGCTGTCCCCACTGCCCCTCTTTGTGCTCCTGGCTCCTCATTGGCCACTGCTGACCACCCATTGGCCACCACTGGCTCCTCATTGGCTGCTGTTGACCCCCCCTTTGCGCTCCTGGCTCCTCATTGGCTGCCCTGCTGCGTGCTCCTGGCTCCTCATTGGCCACTGCTGACCCCCCATTGGCCACCACTGGCTCCTCATTGGCTGTCCCCACAGCCCCCCTTTGTGCTCCCCGGCTCCTCATTGGCTGCTGCTGACCCCCCATTGGCCGCCGCTGGCTCCTCATTGGCTGTCCCCAATACCCCCCTTTGCGCTCCTGGCTCCTCATTGGCCGCCTCCCTCCCCCTCTCCTCATTGGTCAGTCCCGGGGTCACCCGGGGCTTTGCAGCCTCCCCATTGGCCGAGCCGCGGGGCGACCCACGTTCTGATTGGCTGCGGCAGCAGGCAGCAGGCAGCCAATGAGGAGGCTGGAAGGGATGTCAGCCAATCACAGCGGCCAATGGGGGGGGGGGGGGGGGGAAGCAGCCAATCAAAAGCCCTTCTGTCCAATGGGAGCGCTGGGATGTGACGGGCAGCCAATCAGAGCGGGGCAATAGGAGGGTGTTATTGCACCCCCCACGATAGCCCCATATCCGCCCCACATAGCCCTAGAGCCCGCCCCATAGCCCCATATCCGCCCCATATAGCCCCATATCTGCCCCCCATAGCCCCATATCCACCACTATAGCCCCATATCTGCCCCCCATAGCCCTATAGCCCCCCCATAGCCGCATAAACACCCCCCCATAGACCCATATCTGCCCCCCATAGCCCCATATCCACCCCATATAGCCCCATATCCACCCCCATAGCCTATAGCCTGCCCCATAGCCCTATAGCCCACCCCATGGCCCCATATCTGCCCCCCATAGCCCCATATCCACGCCCCATATCCACCCCCCATAGCCCTATAGCCTGCCCCATAGCCCTATAGCCCACCCCCATGGCCCCTTATCTGCCCCCATAGCCCCAATATCCACGCCCCATATCCGCCCCACATAGCCCTATAGTCAGCCCCATAGCCCCATATCCACCCCCCATAGCCCTATAGCCCCCCCCATAGCCCCATAACCACCCCCCATAGCCTCATATCCACCCCCCATAGCCCCATAACCACCCCCTATAGCCCCATATCTGCCCCCATAGCCCTATAGCCCCCCCATAGCCCCATAACCACCCCCCATATCCACCCCCATAGCCCCATATCTGCCCCCCATAGCCCTATAGCCTGGCCCATAGCCCTATAGCCCGCCCCATAGCCCCATATCCACCCCCTATAGCGCCATATCTGCCCCCCATAGCCCCATATCTACCCCTATAGCCCCATATCCACCCCCCATAGCCCATAACCACCCCCATAGCCCCATATCCGCCCCCCATTAGCCCTATAGCCCGCCCCATAGCCCCATATCCACCCCGTATAGCCCCATATCCACCACTATAGCCCCATATCTGCCCCCCCATAGCCCCATATCCACACATATAGCCCCATATCTGCCCCCCATAGCCCTATAGCCCGCCCCATAGCCCCATATCCGCCCCATATAGCCCCATATCTGCCCCCCATAGCCCCATATCCACCACTATAGCCCCATATCTGCCCCACATAGCCCTATAGCCCGCCCCATAGCCCCATATCCACCCCCCATAGCCCCATATCCACCCCCCATAGCCCCATAACCACCCCCCTATAGCCCCATATCTGCCCCCCATAGCCCTATAGCCCACCCCATAGCCCATAACCACCCCCCATAGACCCATATCTGCCCCCCATAGCCCCATATCCACCCCATATACCCCACAGTAGCCCCATAGCCCCTCTATAGCCACATAGCCCCCTAAAGCCCCATAGACCCCTATAGCCCCGTAGCCCCCCTATAGCCCCATAGCCGTGCTATAGCCCCGTAGCCCCCCTATAGCCCCATAGACCCCTAGAGTCCCATAGCACCCTGTAGCCCCATAGCTGCGCTATAGCCCCGTAGCACCCTAGAGCCACATAGACCCCTAGAGCCCCATAGCCCCCCTGTAGCCCCATTAACCCTATAGCCCCATAGCCCCCCTATAGCCCCCATAGACCCTCTATAGCCCCATAGACCACCAATAGCCCCATAGCCTTCCTATAGCCCCATAGCCCCCTATACCCCATAGCCCCCCTATAGCCCTATAGACCCCCTATAGCCCCATAGCCCCCAAATAGCCCCATAAACCTTTATAGCCCCATAGACCCCTATAGCCCATAGCCCCCCTATAGCCCTACAGCCACATGACGCCTATAGACCCATAGCCCCCCTATAGACCCATAGCCCCCCAATAGCCCCATAGACCCCAATAGGCCCATAGACCCCTATAGCCATATAGACACCTATAGCCCCATAGCCCCCTATAGCCACATAGACCCCTAGAGCCCTATAGACCCCCTAGAGCCCCATAGCCCCCCTATAGCCCCATTAACCCTATAGCCCCATAGCCCCCCTATAGCCCCATAGACCCTAGAGCCCTATAGACCCCCTAGAGCCCCATAGCCCCCAAATAGCCCCATAAACCTTTATAGCCCCATAGACTCCTATAGCCCCATAGCCCCCCTATAGCCCCATTAACCCTATAGCCCCATAGCCCCCTATAGCCCCATTAACCCTATAGCCCCATAGCCCCCTATAGCCCCATAGCCCCCTATAGCCCTATAGACCCCTATAGCCCCATAGCCCCCAAATAGCCCCATAAACCTTTATAGCCCCATAGCCCCCCTATAGCACCATAGACCCTATAGCCCCATAGCCCCCCTATAGCCCCATAGACCCCTTATAGCCCTATAGACTCTTATAGCCCCCATAGACCCCAATAGGGCCCATAGACCCCTATAGCCCTATAGACACCTATAGCCCCATAGCCCCCCTATAGCCACATAGCCCCTAGTAGCCTCATAGACCACTATAGCCCCATAGACCACTATAGCCCCATAGCCCCCCTATAGCCCTATAGAATCCAATAGCCCCATAGACCCCCAATAGCCCCATAGACCCCAATAGGCCCATAGACCCCTATAGCCCTATAGACACCTATAGCCCCATAGCCCCCCTATAGCCACATAGCCCCTAGTAGCCCCATAGACCACTATAGCCCCATAGCCCCCCTATAGCCCTATAGACTCCAATAGCCCCATAGACCCTATAGCCCCATAGACCCCAATAGCCCCATAGACCCCAATAGGCCCATAGACCCCTATAGCCCTATAGACACCTATAGCCCCATAGCCCCCCTATAGCCACATAGCCCCTAGTAGCCCCATAGACCACTATAGCCCCATAGACCACTATAGCCCCATAGCCCCCCTGTAGCCCTATAGACTCCAATAGCCCCATAGAACACTATAGCCCCATAGACCCCAATAGGCCCATAGACCCCTATAGCCCCATAGACCACTATAGCCCCATAGCCCCCCTATAGCCACATAGCCCCTAGTAGCCCCATAGACCACTATAGCCCCATAGACCCCTATAGCCCCATAGACCCCCTAGAGCCCCATAGACTCCAATAGCCCCATAGACCCTATAGCCCCATAGACCCCTATAGGCCTATAGACTCCAATAGCCCCATAGACCCCTATAGCCCTATAGACTCCAATAGCCCCATAGACCCCTATAGCCCCATAGACCCCCTAGAGCCCCATAGACTCCAATAGCCCCATAGACCCCTATAGCCCCATAGACCCCTATATTTTGGGGTGATTTCGGGTGGTTTCTGACCGGTTTGGGGGGGGGGTTTGGGGTCATTTCAGCCCTTTTTGGGGTGGTTTTGGGCCTTTTTCGCCTGTTTTGGGGCGATTGTTTCCGTTTTTGCCCATTTTGGGGTGTTTTTTAGTGGTTTTTTCCCATTTCTTCCCAATTTTGGGTGGTTTTGGGCTATTTCTGCCCATTTTGGGGCAGTTTCTACCCGGTTTTGGGTGGGTTTTTTTGCCGTTTCTGCGTATTTTTGGGTGTTTCTTGCCCGTTTCTGCCCGTTTTGGGGTGGTTTTTGGCCATTTCGGTCCATTTTCGGGTGTTTTTTGCCCATTTTTGCAAGTTTTAAGGGGTTTTTTTGCTGTTTCAGCCCGTTTTGGGGGATTTTTTGCCGTTTCTGCCCATTTTTGGGCCGTTTCTGCCCGTTTTGGGGTGGTTTTTGGCCATTTCGGTCCATTTTCGGGTGTTTTTTGGCCATTTTTGCAAGTTTTAAGGGTTTTTTTTGCTGTTTCAGCCTGTTTTGGGGGATTTTTTGCCGTTTCTGCCCATTTTGGGGCCGTTTCTGCCCGTTTTGGGGTGGTTTTTGGCCATTTCGGTCCATTTTCGGGTGTTTTTTGGCCATTTTTGCAAGTTTTAAGGTTTTTTTTTGCTGTTTCAGCCCTGTTTTGGGGGATTTTTTGCCGTTTCTGCCCATTTTTGGGCCGTTTCTGCCCGTTTTGGGGTGGTTTTTGGCCATTTCGGTCCATTTTCGGGTGTTTTTTGCCCATTTTTGCAAGTTTTAAGGGTTTTTTTTTGCTGTTTCAGCCCTGTTTTGGTTTTTTTTTTGCCGTTTCTGCCCATTTTTGGGCCGTTTCTGCCCGTTTTGGGGTGGTTTTTGGCCATTTCGGTCCATTTTCGGGTGTTTTTTGCCCATTTTTGCAAGTTTTAAGGGTTTTTTTTTGCTGTTTCAGCCTGTTTTGGGGGATTTTTTGCCGTTTCTGCCCATTTTTGGGCCGTTTCTGCCCGTTTTGGGGTGGTTTTTGGCCATTTCGGTCCATTTTCGGGTGTTTTTTGCCCATTTTTGCAAGTTTTAAGGGGTTTTTTTTTGCTGTTTCAGCCTGTTTTGGGGGATTTTTTGCCGTTTCTGCCCATTTTTGGGCCGTTTCTGCCCGATTTTGGGAGGTTCGGGTCCGTTTCTACCTGGTTTCGGGTGTTTTTTTGCCATTTCTTCCCTTTTTTTTGTGCGTTTCTTTGCCCTTTTTGCCCGTTTTTGGGTGTTTTCAGACCGTTTCTGCCTGTTTCTACCTGTTTCCAAACATCTGGGGCCGTTTTGGGCTGCTTTGGGACGGTTTTGGGGTGGTTTTGGGCCATTTTGGGGCCGTTTTCGAGTGGTTTGGGGCCATTTTTGGCCCTTTGGGGGCTGGTTTGGGCTGGTTTGGGCCGGTTTTGGGCAGCTTTGGGCATTTTCTACCCATCTGGGACCGTTTTGGGTGGTTTCGGGCCGGTTTGGGGTTGGTTTTGGGCCGTTTTTGACAATTTTTGGCCGGTTTGGACCATTTTTGGCCGTTTTGGGGTCGTTTCAGCCCATTTTGGGGAGTTTGGGGCCATTTTTGGAGCCCTTTTGGGCCGTTTTGAGGTGTTTTGGGGCCGGTTTTGGCCATTTCTGCCCATTTGGGCTGGTTTGGGGCAGTTTTCTGCCAGTTAGAGGGCTATGGGGCAATAGGGGCTATGGGGCAATAGGGGCTATGGGGCAATAGGGGGCTATGGGTGAAATAGGGGGCTATGGGGGCAATGGAGTCTATGGGGGCAATGGGGGCTATGGGGCAATAGAGGGCTATGGGTGCAATAGGGGGCTATGGGGCAATAGATGGCTATGGGGGCAATAGGGGGCTATGAGTGCACTATGGGGCTATGGGTGCACTATAGGGGGCTATGGGTGCACTATGGGGGGGCTATGGGTGCACTATGGGGCAATAGGGGCTATGGGTGCAATAGAGGGCTATGGGTGCAATAGCGGGCTATGGGGGCAATGGAGTCTATGGGGGCAATGGGGGCGATGGAGCAATAGAGGGCTATGGGTGCATTGTAGGGGGCTATGGGTGCATTGTAGGGGGCTATGGGTGCACTATGGGGTTATGGGTGCACTATAGGCAGCTATGGATGCACTATGGGGCTATGGGGCAATAGAGGGCTATGGGGGCAATAGAGGGCTATGGGGCAATAGAGGGCTATGGGTGCAATAGAGGGCTATGGGGCAATAGAGGGCTATGGGTGCAATAGGGGGCTATGGGGCAATAGGGAGCTTTGGGGCAATAGAGAGCTATGGGGGAAATAGGGAGCTATGGGGCAATAGGGGGGTATGGGGTAATAGGGGGCTATGGGGCAATAGAGGGCTATGGGGGCAATAGGGGGCTATGTGGCAATAGGGGGCTATGGGGCAATAGGAGGCTATGGGGGCAGTGGGAGCTATGGGACGATAGAGGGCTATGGGTGCAATAGGTGGCTATGGGTGCAATAGGGGGCTAAGGGGGAAATGGGGGCTATGGGGCAGTAGGGGGCTATGGGTGCTATAGGGGGCTATGGGGCAATAGGGGGCTATGGGGCAATAGGGGGCTATGGGTGCAATAGGGGGCTATGGGGGCAATGGAGTCTATGGGGGCAATGGGGGCGATGGAGCAATAGAGGGCTATGGGTGCAATGTAGGGGGCTATGGGTGCACTATGGGGTTATGGGTGCACTATAGGCAGCTATGGATGCACTATGGGGCTATGGGGCAATAGAGGGCTATGGGGGCAATAGAGGGCTATGGGGCAATAGAGGGCTATGGGTGCAATAGGGGGCTATGGGTGCACTATAGGGGGCTATGGGTGCACTATGGGTCTATGGGGCAATAGGGGGCTATGGGTGACTATAGGGGGCTATGGGTGCACTATAGGGGGCTATGGGGGCAATGGAGGGCTATGGGTGCACTATAGGGGGCTATGGGTGCACTATGGGGGGCTATGGGTGCACTATAGGGGGCTATGGGTGCACTATGGGGGGCTATGGGTGCACTATGGGGGGCTATGGGTGCACTATGGGGCTATGGGGCAATAGGGGGCTATGGGGGCAATAGAGGGCTATGGGGGCAATGGGGGCTATGGGGTAATAGGGGGCCACGCCCCCTTTTCCCATTCCCCCAAGGCCACGTCTCCTTTGCCCCGTGACCACGCCCCCTTGCCCCATGAACACGCCTCCTTTGCCCAATGGCCACGCCCCCTTCGCTTCATGGCCACGCCCCCTTTTAGCCGCGGCCACGCCCCTTCGCCGCACGGCCACGCCCCCTTCGCCCAATGACCACGCCCCCTTTGCCCCATGACCACCCCCCCATGGCCGCGCCCCCTTCCCCCCTATGGCCACACCCCTTTGCCCTATGGCCACGCCCCTTTACCCCGTGACCACGCCCCCCTTGCCCATGACCACGCCTCATTTGCCCTGTGGTCACGCCCCTTTGACCCTCGGCCACGCCCCCTTTGCCCCATGGCCACGCCTCCTTACCCCGTGGCCACGCCCCTTTACCCAATGGCCACGCCCCCTCCTGTCCCATGACCACGCCCCTTTCTTCTATGGTCACGCCCCCTTTGCCCATGTCCACGCCCCCTTGCCCCATGACCACGCCCTTTTACTCGTGGCCACGCCCCTTTGTCCTATGACCACATCCCCTTTCCCCATATGGCCACGCCCCCTTCCCCATGACCACGCCCCCTTTTGCCCGTGGCCACCCCCCCCGCCCCATGGCCACGCCCTCTTCGCCCCATGGCCCCTCCCCCTTTGCCCCACGGTCACGCCCCCCTCTGCAACATGACCACGCCCCCTTCGAAACATAGCCCCTCCCCTTCCCCTATGGGGGCGTGGCCTCGCCGTCGCGACTCCCCATTGGCCGCCATGCCGATGTGGGCGGGGCCAATCCAAGCCACCCCCCCCCACCCCCGAGGGTGGAAAAGGGGGCGGGGCCAAGGGGGTTCTTTTTAGTTGATACGGGGGGGCGGGGCCAGAGCAAGCCCCGCCCCCTCCCCCCCTCCCCCCCCCCCGGAAAGGCGCTTTTGGGGGTGGGGGAGGGGCGGTTCCGCCGCTAAATTTCCTCTTTTTGGGTGTTTTTTTGGGGGGATTCGGTTAAAATAAAACGGGGAGGGGTTTCGGGGTGTGGTGCTGGCTCTGCCTTTTCCCGCCATATGCAAATACATGCTAATGAGCCCCCCCTTTTTAGCGCCATGGTTAAAGTTGGGGGGGGGAGGGTCGAGCGCTAGGACCCAGCGCAGCGGAGCCTGTCGCGCATGCGCGGAGCGCCTCCGCTTAGCGCTCGGCAGATTCGCCACGGTTGGCGGATGGCGGGTGAATTAATTAATAAATTAATTAATTAATTCGGTGGGGAGGGGGGTGGAAAACGTCCACTTTGAGCTTTTTTTTTTTTTTGGTGTTTTTTTTTTTTGGTTTTTTTTTTTTTGGGGGGGGGGTGAAAGAAAAGGATGGAAAGTGCGGCGCGGGCCCGCGCATTGCGCAGCTGGCTCCGCCTCCTTTCCCCCCCTCAGTCTCCCGCTGGCGCCGCCGGTACCGGACACTCGGGCTTGGCCTGACCGGAACCGGAACAACCGGAACCGGAAGCGAGACCGGAACCGGAACCGGAACCGGAGAGAGGGGGCGGCGGCGGCGAGAGCGGCCGGTGAGGAGGGGGGGGGGGTGTGGGGCCTATGGGGAGCTATGGGGTTTATGGGGCCTGTGGGGCTCTATGGGGTGTCTATGGGGAGCTATGGGGTCTGTGGGGTGTCTGTGGGGCTCTGTGGGGAGCTATGGGGTGTCTATGTTGGTCTATGGTGCTGTGTGGGGTCTATGGGGCTCTGTGGGGCCTGTGGGGCTCTATGGGGTGTCTATGGGGTGCTATGGGGAGCTATGGGGTCTGTGGGGTGTCTGTGGGGCTCTGTGGGGGAGCTATGGGGTGTCTGTGTTGGTCTATGGTGCTCTATGGGGTCTATGGGGCTCTGTGGGGCCTGTGGGGCTCTATGGGGTGTCTATGGGGTGCTATGGGGAGCTATGGGGTCTGTGGGGTGTCTGTGGGGCTCTGTGGGGAGCTATGGGGTGTCTGTGTTGGTCTATGGTGCTCTATGGGGTCTATGGGGCTCTGTGGGGCCTGTGGGGCTCTATGGGGTGTCTATGGGGTGCTATGGGGAGCTATGGGGTCTGTGGGGTGTCTGTGGGCTCTGCGGGGAGCTATGGGGTGTCTGTGTTGGTCTGTGGTGCTCTATGGGGTCTATGGGGCTCTATGGGGCCTGTGGGGCTCTATGGGGTGTCTATGGGGTGCTATGGGGAGCTATGGGGTCTGTGGGGTGTCTGTGGGGCTCTGCGGGGAGCTATGGGGTGTCTGTGTTGGTCTATGGTGGTCTGTGGGGATCTATGGGGCTCTGTGGGGGCCTGTGGGGCTCTATGGGGAGCTATGGGGTGTCTATGGGTGTCTGTGGGTGTCTGTGGGGTGTCTATGGGGCTCTGTGGTGAGCTGTGGGGAGCTATGGGGCTCTATGGTGCCTATGGGTGTCTATGGGTGTCTGTGGGGCTCTATGGGGCTCTATGGGTGTCTGTGGGGTTCTGTGGGGCTCTATGGGGTGTCTCTGGGGCTCTATGGGTCCTATGGGGGCCTATAGGGGTCTGTGGGGCTCTATGGGTGTCTATGGGGGTCTGTGGGCTCTATGGGGTGTCTATGGGGCTCTGTGGGGTCTATGGGGAGCTATGGGGTCTATGGGCTCTGTGGGGGCCTATGGGCTCTATGGGGTGTCTATGGGGCTCTATGGGGTGTCTATGGGGGCCTGTGGGGCTCTATAGGGATCTGTGGGGCTCTGTGGGGTCTGTGGGGCTCTATGGGTGTCTATGGGGAGCTCTGGGGTCAATGGGGCTCTATGGAGGCCTATGGGGATCTATGGGGTGTCTATGGGGCTCTGTGGGGCCTGTGGGGCTCTATGGGAATCTATGGGGTGTCTGTGGGGGCCTTTAGGGGTCTGTGGGGGGCTATGGAGCATCTATGGGGCCTGTGGTGCTCTGTGGGTGTCTATGGGGCTCTATGGGGCCTATGGGGTGTCTATGGGGAACTATGGGGCCTATGGGGCTCTATGGGGGTCTGTGGGGTGTCTATGGGTGTCTGTGATACTCTATAGAGCTCTATGGGGATCTGTGGGGTGTCTGTGGGGAGCTATGGGTTCTATGGGGGTCTGTGGGGTTCTATGGGGCTCTATGGGGAGCCATGGGGGCCTTTAGGGGTCTGTGGGGGGCTATGGGGCATCTGTGGGGTCTGTGGGGCTCTATGGGGCCTGTGGTGCTCTATGGGTGTCTATGGGGTGTCTGTGGAGATCTATGGGGCTCTATGGGGCTGTGTGGGGTGTCTATGGGGCCTGTGGGGCTCTATGGGGGGTCTGTGGGGTGTCTATGGGGAGCTATGGGGTCAATGGGGCTCTATGAGGGCCTCTGGAGCTCTATGGGGCTCTATGGGGTGTCTATGGGGTCTATGGGGTGCCTGTAGGGCTCTATGGGGATCTGTGGGCTCTGTTGGGTGCCTGTGGGGTTCTGTGGGGTGTCTATGGGGTTCTATAGGGCTCTATGGGGCCTATGGGCTGTCTGTGTTGGTCTGTGGTGCTCTATGGGGGCCTGTGGGGATCTATGGGGTGTCTGTGGGTCTATGGGGGTCTTTGGGGCTCTGTGGGGGGCTATGGGGTGTCTATGGGGAGCTATAGGGTTCCATGGGGCTCTATGGGGCCTATGGGATGTCTGTGTTGGTCTATGGGGCTCTATGGGGGTCTGTGGGAGTCTATGGGGCTCTAGGGGGCCTATGGGGCTCTATAGGGATCTATGGGGTGTCTATGGGGGCTTATGGGGCTCTATAGGGATCTGTGGGGCTCTATGGGGTGTCTATAGGGGTTTGTAGGGGGGCTATGGGGTGCCTGTGGGGCTGAGGGGGATGTGTGGGCCTATGGGGGGGGGGCTATGGGGTGATTGTGGAGGTGAGGGAGTAACTGTGGGTCTCTATGGGTCTCTATGGGTCTCTATGGGTCTCTATGGGGGTCTCTGTGGGGTCTCTATGGGTCTCTATGGGGTTTTAAGTTCTCTATGGGGTCTTTGTGGGTCTCTATAGGGTCGCTATAGATCTCTATGGGTCTCTATGGGGTTTCTGTGGGGTCTCCTTGGGTCTTTATGGGTCTCTGTGGGTCTCTATGTGTCTCTATGTCTCTCTATGGGTCCCTATGGGTCCCTATGTATCCCTATGGGTCTCTTTGGGTCCCTATGGGGTCTCTATGGGTCTCTATGGGTCCCTATGTGTCTCTATGGGTCCTTAGGGGTCTCTATGGGTCCCCATGGTTCCCTATGGGTCTCTATGGTTCCCTATGTTTCTCTATGGGTCCCTATGGGTCCCCATGGTTCTCTATGGTCTCCCTATGGGTCTGTATGGGTCTCTATGTGTCCCTATGGTCTCTCTATGGGTCTCTATGTGTCTCTATGTGTCTCTATGTGTCCCAATGTGTCTCTATGGTTCCCTATGGGTCTCTATGGGTCACTATGGTTCCCTATGGGTCTCTATGGGTCTCTATGGTCTCTCTATGGGTCTCTATGGGTCTCTATGGGTCTCTATGGTCTCTCTATGGGTCTCTATGGGTCTCTATGGGTCCCTATGGTCTCTCTATGGGTCTCTATGGGTCTCTATGGGTCTCTATGGTCTCTCTATGGGTCTCTATGGGTCTCTATGGGTCCCTATGGTCTCTCTATGGGTCCCTATGGTCTCTCTATGGGTCTCTATGGGTCTCTATGGTCTCTATGGTCTCTTCTATGGGTCTCTATGGGTCTCTATGGGTCCCTATGGTCTCTCTATGGGTCCCTATGGTCTCTCTATGGGTCTCTATGGGTCTCTATGTGTCTCTATGGGGTCCCTATGTGTCCCCATGGTTCCCTATGGGTCTGTTCCTGATGCTCCGCCCCCCGCAGCGCCGATGCCCGAGGATGGATGCGGAGGCGGGGCTGAGCCTCGGGGGCAGGGCCCCCCCTGGCGCAGTTACAAGCTCCTGGTGGACCCGGCCCTGCGCCGCGCCCCACACAAGGTTTATCGCTACGATGGCGTCCACTTCAGCGTGCCCGTGAGTGACCCACACCTGCCCCAGAGCTGCCCCATAGCGGCCCATAGCGGCCCCATAGCGGCCCCATAGCTGCCCCATAGCGGCCCCATAGCTGCCCCATAGCAGCCCCATAGCGGCCCATAACTGCTCCATAACTGCCCCATAGCAGCCCCAGAGCGGCCCCATAGCAGCCCCACACGTGCCCATAGCGGCCCCATAGCTGCCCCATAGCGGCCCCATAGCGGCCCCACATGTGCCCCATAGCTGCCCCATAACTGCCCCATAGCTGCCCCATAGCGGCCCCATAACGGCCCCATAGCTGCCCCATAGCTGCCCCATAGCTGCCCCATAGCGGCCCCATAGCAGCCCCATAGCTGCCCCATAGCTGCCCCACGGCTGCCCCACACCTGCCCCACACCTGCCCACACCTGCCCCACACCTGCCCCATAGCTGCCCCATAGCTGCCCCATAGCGGCCCCATAACTACCCCAAAGCGGCCCCATAGCGGCCCCACATGTGCCCCATAGCGGCCCCATAGCTGCCCCATAGCGGCCCCACACGTGCCCCATAGCGGCCCCACACGTGCCCCGTAGCTGCCCCAGAGCGGCCCCATAGCTGCCCCATAGCTGCCCCATAGCTGCCCCATAGCGGCCCCATAGCTGCCCCATAGCGGCCCCATAGCTGCCCCACACGTGCCCCATAGCTGCCCCACACGTGCCCCATAGCGGCCCCATAACTGCCCCATAGCGGCCCCACACGTGCCCCATAGCGGCCCATAGCTGCCCCACACGTGCCCCATAGCTGCCCCATAGCGGCCCCATAGCTGCCCCATAGCGGCCCCATAGCGGCCCCATACGTGCCCCACACGTGCCCCATAGCGGCCCCACACGTGCCCCATAGCGGCCCCATAGCTGCCCCATAGCAGCCCCACACGTGCCCCATAGCGGCCCCACACGTGCCCCATAGCGGCCCCATAGCAGCCCCATAACTGCCCCACACGTGCCCCATAGCTGCCCCATAGCGGCCCCACACGTGCCCCATAGCGGCCCCACACGTGCCCCATAGCTGCCCCATAGCGGCCCCATAGCTGCCCCCATAGCTGCCCCATAACTGCCCCATAGCGGCCCCATAGCGGCCCCATAACTGCCCCATAGCTGCCCCATAGCTGCCCCAGAGCGGCCCCATAGCTGCCCCATAGCGGCCCCATAGCGGCCCCACACGTGCCCCATAACTGCCCCATAGCGGCCCCAGAGCGGCCCCATAGCTGCCCCAGAGCGGCCCCATAGCGGCCCCATAGCTGCCCCATAGTGGCCCCACACGTGCCCCATAGCGGCCCATAGCGGCCCCACACGTGCCCCATAGCGGCCCCATAACTGCCCCATAGCTGCCCCATAGCGGCCCCATAGCTGCCCAGAGCGGCCCCATAGCTGCCCCATACGTGCCCCATACGTGCCCCCATAGCTGCCGCATAGCGGCCCCACACGTCCCCCATAGCGGCCCCATAACTGCTCCATAACCGCTCCACAGCTGCCCCATAACTGCTCCATAACTGCCCCACACGTGCCCCATAGCAGCCCCATAACTGTTCCATAACTGCCCCACACATGCCCCATAGCGGCTCCATAACTGCTCCATAGTGGCCCCACACCAGCCCCATAGCGGTTCCACAGCTGCCCCATAGCGGCCCCATAACTGCCCCACACGTGCCCCATAGCGGCCCTGTAACTGCCCCATAGCAGTTCCATGGCTGCCCCATAACTGCTCCATAACTGCCCCATAGCAGTTTCACGGCTGCCCCATAGTGGTTCCACGGCTGCCCCATAGCAGTTCCATGGGTGCCCCATAGCAGTTCCATGGGTGCCCAATAGCGGCCCCATAGTGGCTCCATAGCTGCCCCATAGCGGCCCCATAGCGGTTCCATGGGTGCCCCATAACTGCTCCATAACTGCCCCATAGCGGCCCCACACCTGCCCCGTAGCAGTTCCATGGCTGCCCCATAGCTGTTCCATACTTGCCCCATAACTGCTCCATAACTGCCCCAGAGCTGCCCCACACCTGCCCCATAACTGCCTCATAAGTGCTCCATAACTGCCCCACACCAGCCCCATAACTGCTCCATAGCGGCCCCACAGCTGCCCCATAGCGGCCCCACAGCTGCCCCATAGCGGTTCCATGGCTGCCCCATAGCGGCCCCACAGCTGCCCCATAGTGGTTCCATGGCTGTCCCCATAACTGCTCCATAACTGCCCCAGAGCGGCCCCATAGCGGCCCCAGAGTGGCCCCACAGCTGCCCCAGAACGGCCCCACACCTGCCCCATAGCGGCTCTGTTGCCGCTCCATAGCGGTTCTGTGGCTGCCCCATAGCGGTTCCATGGCTGCCCCATAGCAGCCCCACAGCTGCCCCATAGCGGTTCCATGGCTGCCCCATAGCAGTTCCCTAACTGCCCCATAGCAGCCCCATGCCTGCCCCATAGTGGCCCCACAGCTGCCCCAGAGCAGCCCCATAGCAGTTCCATGCCTGCCCCATAGCGGCACCATAGTGGTCCCATGGCTGTCCCATACCGGCCCCATAGCGGTTCCACACCTGCCCCATAACTGCCCCATAGCGGTTCCAGGGCTGCCCCATAACTGCTCCATAACTGCCCCATAGCGGCCCCACAGCTGCCCCATAGCGGTTCCATTGCTGCCCCATAGCGGCCCCATGGTGGCCCCATAGCGGCCCCATAGCGGTTCCATTGCTGCCCCATAACTGCTCCATACCTGCCCCATAGCGGCCCCATGGCTGCCCCATAACTGCTCCATAGCTGCTCCCGTGGCTGCCCCATAGCGGTTCCTTGGCTGCCCCATAGTGGCCCTATGGCTGCCCCATAGCGGTTCCATGGCAGCCCCACAGATGCCCCATAGCAGTTCCATTGCTGCCCCATAACTGCCCCATAACTGCTCCATAGCAGCCCCATTGCTGCTCCATAGCGGCCCCATGGCTGCCCCAGAACTGCCCCATAGCGGTTCCATGGCTGCCCAATAAATGCCCCATAGTGGCTTCATAACTGCCCCATAGCGGCCCCACGCCTGCCCCATAACTGCTCCATAGTGGCTCCATGGCTGCCCCACGGCTGCCCCATAGCTGTTCCATGGCTGCCCCATAGCTGTTCCATGGCTGCCCCATAGCGGTTCCATGGCTGCCCCATAGCAGCCCCATAGTGGTCCCATGGCTGTCCCATAGCGGTCCCATAGCTGCCCCATGGCTGCCCTATGGCTGCCCCATAGTGGCCCCATGGCTGCCCTATAGTTGCCCTATGGCTGCACTATAGCAGCCCCATGGCTGTCCTACAGCTGCCCTATGGCTGCCCTATGGCTGCCCTATAGCTGCCCTATGGCTGCCCCTTAGCAGCCCCATAGGTGCCCTATGGCTGCCCTATGGTTGCCCTATGGTTGCCCTATGCCTCCCTATGGCTGCCCTATGGGAGCCCTATAGCTGCCCTATAGCTGCCCTATGGCTGCCCCTTAGCAGCCCCATAGCTGCCCTATAGGTGCCCTATGGCTGCCCTATGGCTGCCCTATGGTTGCCCTATGCCTCCCTATGGGAGCCCTATAGCTGCCCTATAGCTGCCCTATGGCTGCCCCTTAGCAGCCCCATAGGTGCCCTATGGCTGCCCTATGGTTGCCCTATGGTTGCCCTATGCCTCCCTATGGCTGCCCTATGGGAGCCCTATAGCTGCCCTATAGCTGCCCTATGGCTGCCCCTTAGCAGCCCCATAGCTGCCCTATAGGTGCCCTATGGCTGCCCTATGGCTGCCCTATGGTTGCCCTATGCCTCCCTATGGGAGCCCTATAGCTGCCCTATAGCTGCCCTATGGCTGCCCCTTAGCAGCCCCATAGCTGCCCTATAGGTGCCCTATGGCTGCCCTATGGCTGCCCTATGGTTGCCCTATGCCTCCCTATGGGAGCCCTATAGCTGCCCTATAGCTGCCCTATGGCTGCCCCTTAGCAGCCCCATAGCTGCCCTATAGGTGCCCTATGGCTGCCCTATGGTTGCCCTATGCCTCCCTATGGGAGCCCTATAGCTGCCCTATAGCTGCCCCATAGCTGCCCTATGGCTGCCCCTTAGCAGCCCCATAGCTGCCCTATGGCTGCCCTATGGTTGCCCTATGCCGCCCTATGGCTGCCCCATAGCTGCCCCATAGCTGCCCCATAGCTGCCCCATAGCTGCCCTATGGCTGCCCCTTAGCAGCCCCATAGCTGCCCTATAGGTGCCCTATGGCTGTGGGGTGCCCCATAGGCAAGCGGGATGCCCCATAGACAAGTGGCATGCCCCATAGATATGTGTTGTGCCCCATAGACAAGTGTGATGCCCCGTAGCCATGTGTTGTGCCCCATAGACATGTGTGATGCCCCATAGCCATGTGTTGTGCCCCATAGACAAGTGTGATGCCCCATAGACAAGTGTTGTGCCCCATAGATATGTGGGGTGCCCCATAGACATGTGTGGTGCCCCATAGCCGTGTGTTGTGCCCCATAGACAAGTGTGATGCCCCATAGCCATGTGTTGTGCCCCATAGACATGTGTGATGCCCCATAGCCATGTGTTGTGCCCCATAGACAAGTGTGATGCCCCATAGACAAGTGTTGTGCCCCATAGATATGTGTTGTGCCCCATAGATATGTGGGGTGCCCCATAGACATGTGGGGTGCCCCATAGCCATGTGTTGTGCCCCATAGACAAGTGTTGTGCCCCATAGCCATGTGTTGTGCCCCATAGACAAGTGTTGTGCCCCATAGCCATGTGTTGTGCCCCATAGACAAGTGTGATGCCCCATAGACAAGTGTTGTGCCCCATAGATATTTGTTGTGCCCCATAGATATGTGTTGTGCCCCATAGACAAGTGTTGTGCCCCATAGACAAGTGTGATGCCCCATAGATATGTGGGGTGCCCCATAGCCATGTGTTGTGCCCCATAGATATGTGTTGTGCCCCATAGCCCTGTGTTGTGCCCCATAGATATGTGGGGTGCCCCATAGCCATGTGTTGTGCCCCATAGATATGTGGGGTGCCCCATAGACCTGTGTTGTGCCCCATAGATATGTGTGATGCCCCATAGACAAGTGTTGTGCCCCATAGATATGTGTTGTGCCCCATAGACCTGTGTTGTGCCCCATAGATATGTGTTGTGCCCCATAGATATGTGTTGTGCCCCATAGCCATGTGTTGTGCCCCATAGATATGTGGGGTGCCCCATAGACCTGTGTTGTGCCCCATAGATATGTGTGATGCCCCATAGACAAGTGTTGTGCCCCATAGATATGTGTTGTGCCCCATAGACCTGTGTTGTGCCCCATAGATATGTGTTGTGCCCCATAGACCTGTGTTGTGCCCCATAGATATGTGTTGTGCCCCATAGCCATGTGTTGTGCCCCATAGACATGTGTTGTGCCCCATAGCCATGTGTTGTGCCCCATAGATATGTGTTGTGCCCCATAGCCATGTGTTGTGCCCCATAGATATGTGTTGTGCCCCATAGCCATGTGTTGTGCCCCATAGATATGTGTTGTGCCCCATAGCCATGTGTTGTGCCCCATAGATATGTGTTGTGCCCCATAGCCATGTGTTGTGCCCCATAGCCATGTGTTTGTGCCCCATAGATATGTGGGGTGCCCCATAGCCATGTGTTGTGCCCCATAGACAAGTGTTGTGCCCCATAGACAAGTGTGATGCCCCATAGCCATGTGTTGTGCCCCATAGATATGTGGGGTGCCCCATAGACATGTGTTGTGCCCCATAGACAAGTGTGATGCCCCATAGCCATGTGTTGTGCCCCATAGCCATGTGGGGTGCCCCATAGCCCTGTGTTGTGCCCCATAGATATGTGTGATGCCCCATAGACAAGTGTTGTGCCCCATAGCCATGTGTTGTGCCCCATAGATATGTGGGGTGCCCCCATAGATATGTGTTGTGCCCCATAGCCCTGTGTTGTGCCCCTCAGCCCCCCTTCATCCCCCCATGGTGCTGCCTGCAGGTCCCTTTGTGTGTGTGTGGGGGGTGGGGGGGGGGGGTGTGGGGCAGCCCCCCCCTGCCCCTAACGTGTGGGGCGCTGCCCCCCAAGCAGGACCCCGGGTACCCCCCCGCGGGCGCCGTGCAGGACCCACGGCCCCGCCGCATCTGGGCCAAGCACCGGGACCTCTCCCTGCCCGTGCCCAAGTTCAAGGTGAGGATGGGGGCGCTATGGGGCGCTGTGGGGTTTCTATGGGGTTTCTATGGGGTTTCTATGGGGCGCTGTGGGGTTTCTATGGGGCTCTATGGGGTTTCTATGGGGCTCTATGGGGTTTCTATGGGGCGCTGTGGGGTTTCTATGGGGCTCTATGGGGTTTCTATGGGGCGCTGTGGGGTCTCTATGGGGTTTCTATGGGGCGCTGTGGGGCGCTGTGGGGTTTCTATGGGGCTCTATGGGGTTTCTATGGGGCTCTATGGGGCGCTGTGGGGTTTCTATGGGGCTCTATGGGGCGCTGTGGGGTTTCTATGGGGCTCTGTGGGGTTTCTATGGGGCTCTATGGGGTGCTGTGGGGTCTCTATGGGGCTCTATGGGGTTTCTATGGGGCTCTATGGGGCGCTGTGGGGTTTCTATGGGGCTCTGTGGGGTTTCTATGGGGCTCTATGGGGCGCTGTGGGGTTTCTATGGGGCTCTATGGGGTCTCTGTGGGGTTTCTATGGGGTCTCTGTGGGGTTTCTATGGGTCTCTGTGGGGTCTCTATGGGTCTCTGTGGGGTCCCTATGGGTCTCTATGGGTCCCTATGGGTCTCTATGGGTCTCTATATGCACTCAATGTTTCCTTATGTCCCCCCTATCTCTCCCCATGTTGTTCCCCCATGACCCCCCCATATCCCCCCATACCCCCCCAACCCCCCCATCCCCCCATACCCCCCTATACCCCCCCCACCCCCCCATCTCCCCCATACCCCCCCATATCCCCCCATAACCCCCTATACTCCCCATATCTCCCCTTTACCCCCCCATATCCCCCCCATATCCCCCCCATCTCCCCCCCATACCCCCTCCATACTCCCCCCATCTCCCCCCATCTCCCCCCATCTCCCCCCATACCCCCCCATATCCCCCCCATCCCCCCCCATATCCCCCATATCCCCCCCATAACCCCCCCTACCCCCCCATATCCCCCCATATCCCCCCCATATGCCCCATATCCACCCCATATCCCCCCCATATCGGCCCATATCCCCCCCACATCCCCCCACATCCCCCCATATCCCCCCCATCTCCCCCATACCCCCGCATATCCCCCCATATTCCCCCCATATCCCCCCCATATCCCCCATATCCCCCCCATACCCCCCCATACCCCCCCCATCTCCCCCCATATCCCCCCCATACCCCCCCATCTCCCCCCATCTCCCCCCATACCCCCCCATCTCCCCCCCATACCCCCCATATCCCCCCCATATCCCCCCCATACCCCCCCCATATCCCCCCCAATACCCCCCCAAACCCCTCCATCTTTCCCCTCCCCCATCCCCCATCTCCCCCCATATCCCCCCCATCTCCCCCCATGTTGTGCCCCCCATATGCCCCCATACCCCACCCCATACCCCCCCATATTGTGTCCCCCCATCCCCCCCCATCCCCATCTCCCCCCATATGCCCCCCATACCCCTCCATACCCCCCCATCTCCCCCCATATCCCCCATACCCCCCCATAACCCCCCCATATCCCCCCCATATCCCCCCATACCCCCCCATATCCCCCCCACATCCCCCCATATCCCCCCCATACCCCCCCATATCCCCCCCACATCCCCCCCACATCCCCCCCATAACCCCCCATCTCCCCCCAAACCCCCCCATATCCCCCCATATCCCCCCCAAACCCCCCCATACCCCCCCACATCCCCCCCATACCCCCCCATACCCCCCCATACCCCCTCCATACCCCCCCATATCCCCCCCATATCCCCCCCCATATCCGCCCCATACCCCCCCATATCCCCCCATCTCCCCCCATCTCCCCCCATCTCCCCCCATCTCCCCCATCTCCCCCCATCTCCCCCCCATATCCCCCCCATACCCCCCCATACCCCCCCATATCCCCCCATCTCCCCCCATACCA